>NC_142812.1:30017649-30027649 GCF_049724085.1 Artemia sp. Qi Xiang Cuo | reverse complement strand
CTACCTTTAAATTTTATTGCAAATATTGGACTTTTATGTTTTTTATTTAATTCATCCTGGCAACACCATTATAAAGGGTCCTATGACGGCAAAAATAGTACTTTCGGTGTAATTTCTGGAGTTAAAAGGCTGGAAACCATAAGCGGAGTACCATTATAATCTCCATGGTCAAAAACCCTTTACTAGAAGTTTACAACTCCCCCTCTTGTACAATTTCCCCCCTTCTCCCTTAGCAAGTGAAAACTAAAGACACATTTTGAAAAATTACTGCCTAATAAAATAATTATGTAAATTCGACTTTGAAGTAACAACTATTACTTATGTTGATCTTATCAATAAAAGTTAATTATGAAAATAATTTCTTCAGATTTTTCGAAAAAGAGCTTAAAACTCTGATGTATATTTTTTTTTCTTTTTTTTTTTCTGCGACGCTAGTGTGGCGCCAAAACATCATAGAAAGCTGTATAAGAGCTAATTTGAAAGCTAATACCTACGTTAATATGTTTAGCGTAAGTTTATCTTGACAACGCCATTGTTAGGGCTTATGGTACAAAAATGTGACTTTTGTGTCATTTCTGGAGTTGATAAGCATGGAAGCATAAAAAGTGTAAAATAAAAATATCCATGGCCAAAAATCTTAAAAAAAGTCTTCTTCTTGAATGCTATCTCCCCTAGTTTCCTTAGTAAGTGAAAATTAAATACCGAGTACTGAAAAATCTTCCTGATGAAAAAAATTTTTTTACTCAAATTAAATACTTATTCAGGAATAACGATAAATACTATTTATGTTATTCCTAACAGTAAAAGTAAATCACGAAAACACACACTCTCCTTATTTGGGAGCATTGGGAGGGCACTATTCCCTCTTGACCTTGGAGAATTTCTTTGTTTTAACCATGTATTCTTAGATTTTAATGATTGTTTATCCGAAAATGAAGTCCAGAAGTAAAAATAACGAAATGACACCTTCTTATAAAAAGTCTAGAATTCTTTACAATATTGTGACAGAAAAGTTGCAAGAATAGTAAAAATAATTTTTTTATAAGTTATGTTAATTATACATCTAAAATTCTTTTAATGTTATTCAACATTTAAAAAATAGATGTATTTCATCCAGGAGAACAGTCTACTAATGATGGAATTTTATATCTGTAACTCATCATAGATACCAGTAATAATATTATATAAAACTACAAATTTTGTGAGAAGGTTTAAAAGAGGTGAAGAATAGGTCTATATTTAATGTCTTCTTTTGACAAAAGTCATGTTGACTTCTTTAGTTTCATCGTCTAAGTTGGACAGAGATCATTTTATAAGGATTATTCCATATATTTAAAAAATCTTTAAATGAGCAAAAGTTAATTATAAAAAAAAATTATTATTAGGGTGAAAGTAAAGAGTAAGGTCGAAACTTTAAACGAACAAAAGTGAATCAAATAAAGTGACTCGTGGTATTTCCCTACGTTTCTAGAACTACGGTAGCGCTTTACTAAAAATTGAGTTTGCTTAAATTTGGTATGTACTTGACATAATTGGATAAATATATTAGTCTAATTGTTGTTTAATAGAATATGAATAGAATTATGAAGGAGTTTTTTTTAATATGCAGGGCACTTGATTATTTTCGTCTAATCTTTCTCGTGTTGTTTTCTAGGGTGTCTGTAAAGTTAGTCACTATATCTTTCAGAGTTCCACAAATATAGGGAAACATCACAAGTTTTTAAATAGATTTTATTAGATGGTTGGTCAAATTCAGTCGAGCCTAGCTAGCGGTAATGGGCCTAGTTAGTGCGCTTGTTTCTACTTGTTATCATCAGCTCATCAATCAGATCTCCGCGCTAGCAGCGCTAGCAGGGTACTGGGACATCGTATCTCTCCGGATCTCTCCAATCAGATCTCCTTAGCGCTAGCAGAGCACTGGGACATCATAAAAGCATCAAAATGCGTAAAGTTCCACAAATACAGGGAAACATCACAAGCTTTTAAATAGATTTTATTAGATGGGTTGGTCAAATTCAGTCAACCCTGGCTAGCAATAATAGGCCTAGTTAGTGCGCTTGTTTCTACTTGTTATCATCAGGTCATCGATCAGATCTCCGTTAAAGGTGGTCAAAATTATCAGACAAAGGTATATTTCTGTCTGTAGGGGGGTTTAGCTGTTTGATCCACTTGATTAAGATGTGTCTTTACATCCGTAGCCAGACCGTTTTTCAGGCGCTCCATAACGCCAGAGAATCGTTCAGGGCCGTCGCATAAGTAACTGAAATAGAAACAAAAGGCTTTTTTGTAGAATCGTTTAATTCTAATCAAAGGACAACTATAAAATGGATATACACTTTTTGTACCCAGATGTAGTTGCAAGTGTTGCTGTGCAACTTTATTCGCAACCCGTCATAGGACCATGGAACTAAAGCTGTTAAGTGGCAATACATGTTTTAAGGTTTATCTTGATTTTCACTGTCACCATAATCAAAAATTTAACAGCCCAAACGTCCTTGACAGTTTAACGTTCTCCGAAAGATTTACTGAAAATCTAAAACGGACACCTGTAAACGTGAAATTTTTCCAATGTTTAAGTATTTTTTTTAGAAAATTCTATCTCATGAAAAAATTCCGGAAATATTGGCTAGTCTGGATTGTTTGGTTTTGCAAAAAGAAAAGAGAAAAAAGTCACAAGTAACGGCATGGCTAATTAATTTTATATAAGCTTCAATTGTCATAAAATCTTAAATTAAAATCTACAAATTCTGCTTGTATCAAACCGATCTTCGAAAGAAGATCTGGTCTGATATTCGTTCGTTTCCAGCTTTTTCAAGCTTGTCCCTGTCTTTTTTTTCTTATAAACATACGATTTCCAGGGATAACAGTTCAAAGCAAGCGCAGCGGCGGAAATCGCTGTGATTGGTCTATCTTAAATCTTAAAGGCAGGTAAAACTATTTGAAATTGATGACTTGGTGCCAGCTAGAGTGAGAGAAGAGAGGTTTAGACGGTATGACTGGAGGGGGTGGCTATTTAAAGCTGTGAAGCTAAAGCAAAAGGACTTGCCACATATTTATGGGTAAGTGACATTTTTTCAAATTATAAAAGAGTGAAGTCGAGCCAGTCTAAGTCGATATCTAAGGGTGCCTAAAGTTGGGAATGTTGATTACTAGTTTCGGTGTTCGGTGCTCAATAATATAGATCAGGGAACGTGATATCAATGTAGAAAGGGTAGGCGGAAAAACAGAAGTCATCAATAAAGATGGGAGACAACTGGGAACAACTCTTTGTTGATTTGCTACATCTGCCCCCCCCCCAAAAAAAAACACAGAATTAAGTAATAAGATATCAGAATATACTTTTTATACAAGAAAATTTAGTGAAAGGGTGGGCAATTTCCAGTTAGAGGGGATAAAATAATTTAATTGATAAAGTGTTCAGGAAGAACACGGAGCTCTTTAACTCCTTGTATTCAGGAAGATAGCGTCATGTCCGATTTTGTTTAGGTACCAGAATTAGCAAGCTATTATCCAGATTTTTTTTTTTTTTTTCGCCCAAACATCAGAAATCAGCCAAATTTTTTTTCTATGGCAGAATATTGGCGCTTCTCTGTGGCATAATCTATGTTATTCAAAAAGGGCTCTAAATCTTCAAAAATCTTTTCAAATTTGCCATCTCGTGGCATTTTACGACCATTGGTTCGCTACGATCACCTCTGAAAAAAAATAGCAGCAAAAACAAAATAATAAACAAATAAACACGCATCCATGACCAACTTCTCAAAAAAAGGCAAATTTTCCTAGTTTTGCATATTTGAATTGAAACATCCGATAATACTAAATTTGATGGAGTAAATTTCATAAAGACTACCCAACCTTATGAGGTGTTTCCTTCCTTTCCTTAAAATCATGCAAGCTAATAACTTTAAGCTTGTAGCTTTAAACTTAATGCATTTTATGTATTTAGATTCAGCGTAAAAATCGGAAACTTTTGTTATGTATACATATTATTATTAAAATTATATCTTTTGGAATTAGGGTTCCTGTTTGCACGGGTCACTCTTTACTCACAGTTTGTTAACACAGACAGTTTGATAAACTACTGGTCGAGGTTTAGGGTGCGGGACTCTTTCTTATATTACTTTTGGTTCACAAGTGAATCAATTTCTCATGAATCGAGTGAATTAATTAATATCACTGTCAAACTGTGGCTCTAGTCAGGTATATTTGACAGAATTTTTTGGGGTGAGGGAGGAGAGATTTTTTGACTGATTAAGAAATTGATAATTAGAACAAGATGTGTCAAGAACTTCGGAAAAATCTAGGACTTAAGGACCGGGGCAAAGGCCTCTTACACTGGCTCTAGTCATGTTTAATGCTAAGTACGTTGCACCGCACAGGAAGATCATAGTTTGACAGTTTTTCTGTTATCACTCTTTTAACCCTATATGCTGTGAAAGCAAATATTGGATCCTTGAGTGAAAAAAAAGAATGCTTAGGCTTATCCTTGTCCGTCATGCGACAACCCAAAATCAATCCAATCTTTCATCCCTTAATTCTATGACTATCTACCTTAGTTCTACCCTAGGAATGACCTATGGAATGGATGGTTTATCACAACCATCATAATACGAGGTAACCGTTTCTTGGGTCCAAGTAAGAAAAATATCTTGTGTTTCATTTTTAGCCATTACACACATGAGAAGTGTATGTTTATTGTTTTCGCATTTTGAGATCTGCTTTAAATATTAACTATCAATAGGTACAAACCTTGTCATCAGTTAAGTGCGCCGTTACTTCACACATTGTGTGTCACTATCGCTTTTCAGATGCATGCAGTCACATAAAAAGACACGATTTATTCATAAATAAATGAGCGAATATGCACCATGGTTTTGATCTTCTATAGGTTAAAGGCCATGACGACCCCGTGAATAGATAATTTCTTATACGACGCTTGTCTTTAAATTAGATTAAAAGAAACAACATTAAAACATAAAACGAACAGAAATTATTCCGTATATGAGAGGGGATACCTTCATCTCAACGCCCTGCTCTTAACGCTAAAGTTTTAAAGCATTTAAAAAAATGTTAGTTACTCCAATTAAATGGTCCTTGTGTTTCAGGATTTGTTCCTTGGCTATTAAGGAGGAGGTAGTCCCCCTCATATACGGAAAAATTTCTGTTCGTCCTAAGTTTTAATGTGGCTCCTCACTTTCAGTTGAAAAAACTTTTTTTCATTTAATTTTTGATAGTTTTCATATAATGCTGGGAAACCCGCTTCCCCCTCCAAAGAAATCCCTCCGAGAAAAATTCCTTCTTGGAAACATCCCCCGCGTAAAATGTTCCTCCCGGAAAATTATGTCTGCAAAATTCCATCCTCGCTACATAGTCTCCCAGAAAGTTTCTTGCATACGATCCCGCATGAAATATTGTCCCTAGCATCCCCTCATTCAGAAAATTTTTTTTTTTTTTTTTTATTTAATTTCTAATCGTTTTTCCATTCATATCAGAAACCCCCCCCCCCCTGTATGGAAATTTTTTTCCTGCTCCCTCTCCAATGGAAAGTTTCTCCCACGGAGAATTATTCCTGGTGATAATCCCCCATGGGGAATTTCTCCTGGGGAAAAAGAGTAAACTTACTGTGTGAATTCTGGCAAATTTATTACCGTGTAAAATTTCTTCTGGGAAGTTCATCCCCAGAAAGTTTCCTCAGAACGGGAAATTCTCCTCATACAAAGTACCCCTCCCCCGCAGAAAATTCCCCCCGAGATCTTTATACTTACCAATAACCAAAACTACATATAAACAATGGGCAAAGTTCATAGCTTGCAGCCCTTCCCTCCGGGAATTGGTGGGTCAAGTCAGCCTGAAAAACAGTTATTTGATGTTTTGATTATGCTGAATCAAATGGCCATCTCAAAATTTTGATCGCAAGACTTTGGGGAAAAGGGGTTGCGGGGTGGGGTGGGGTTAGCTGCTCTTCAATATTTTTGGTCACTTAAAAGGGGAATTTGATCTTTTGATTTCTAATCAGATAAGCCCTGTTTCGATCTAATACGATCACTGGTTTGAGACGATCACCCCTGAAAAAAAAAGAAATAAGCATGCATCCGTGATCTTCTGCCAAAAAATACAAAATTCCTCATTTTTGTCCATAGGAGCTTGAACACAAGAAATCTGATATGCTGAATCTAATGGTGTGATTTTCATTAAGATCACTTGATATTTTGGGAATGTTTCCCGCCTTTTTCAAAAACTGGGCAAATGTTCCCATGCTCCTAACTTCTGATGGATAAAATTAAACTTGATGAATTTTATATATTTTGAATAAGCATCAAAATTAGATTCATTTAGTGCATCTATTATTATCAAATCTCTGTTTCTTAGAATTTTGGTTACTATTGAGCTGCATCGCTCTTTACTTACAGCTCGTTACCACGAACTATTTGATTTATAATTCAAATGAAATAAAAATATAATGGCAGCAAACCTAAAAAAAAGATAAAAAATATTTTTACTCAGATATTAACGAAAGTCTAAGCATTTTGGCTTTTCATCTTGAAACTTATCAACAGGAAAAACGAGACGCTTGAAAGTAACATAAAACAATGATAAAACACAGACACTTAATCCAAAAATAACGAAAAGACAAAAGGAACTCTCATGTGAAGAGCTATAATTGTTGTTTTAGAACAAATCCGATACCACAATAAACACAAACACAATTCAGGAAGCCTTCTTAAAGCCACACTTAGACGTTATTATGAGTGAATTGGCTATCTCAAAGATTTGAGGCTATTAGTTGGAGATTACGGGCGTACTTGAGGGCAAGAGAGGGTACTGGAAATGACTATGTACCATCCAATCAGTTTGTGTTTAAAATAGGAGTACTAGAACATACGACTTAAGCGTAAGTTGAAGCTTCATCTTAATAGGCGTACGTCGTAATTCCGATAAATTTAGTCCTCTGTCTAGTTCCTGCAAGCACCCCTTCTGCAGGAAATGCTCAAGAAGATAGGAACATAAAGACCCATTATCAAACACTTTTCTTATGCAATTCTACATCATTGAAACTGATGTAACAACCATTTAGAATGCTATTTTTAGGCCTGAGCCAGATTTTTTTCGGGGGGGGGGGGTCAATTCAGAAGCTTATAAAAAGTAGGGAGTAAAGTTATTTTAATGAGGATATCCTCTTATGGCAGCAATGGTAAATAAAAAGATTAACTGGCTTTCAAACTTATATCAATACAAACTTGATATTTAAGCTTCCCATTATTAAAATTGAACCTTGCTAATCTAAATGATTAACCATACTCTTAAGTTTTTTTTTTATATAAGCGTAAAAATACTTGAGTTATCCTAATCTTTTAGTGGGATTCTAACCCCAAATTAAAGAAAAATGAAGCGTTGCTATGGATGTTAAGAAATTCCTATTTTAGAAGTTAATTTTATTATCTTAATTCTGAAATACACCTAAATCCATTACTAAATCAAGTCTAGAAAGGTATGAAGATAAAAAAATTAACTCTTAATAGGGTCAATCAATAATAATAGATTAAGTGTACCATTCTTGCAAAGTAGGGTTAGTTTGATATCTTTTTATGAATATAAATTTTTTATTTTGTCCGGATTCAAAATCTTCATCTCCTCTTTTTATTTAAAGCTCGCTAAAAGATCATCAGGTTTGGGAAACTCTAAGAACTGTTAGGAGCTAATCTGCAGTTGACAGTTTGTAAAAGAGACATGTTCTAAGGCAATAGAAAAAGAGGTTACAGCTTTGGGCCCTAATTAAAATTGTTTCTTTTTTTAATAAAAACTGAAAACTTAATGGGCCAATAATAAGAAGAAAATGAGATAATCATCCATATAAACTAACCTGAAAAGGGATAAGGAGACTAAACTCATTAAACTAGTTCAGTTTATCATACATCAAAGCAAAAGTGATGCTTAATACGCATTAATAAAAAAATGCAAAACGCTAACTAAATTAAAAAAAATAAAACAAATCACAAAAGAACGACTAACTAAAGACAGCGAATAATACGAGTATATCCTGAAATCAGAGCTTTACATATTATTTCTACTACTACTACTGTTAACTCAGTGCAGTACCGATCCCCCTTTGGCCAACACAGCTACGTACGCTCCTATTCCATTCCAAACTATTCAAAGCCTCCCTCTTTGCACTAAAATATTTATGGTATTTCATCAAAAATTATAATTTTTAAATTTAAACTAAAGAAATACCTGAATATTTTAAAAGAAGTATTATTTCCTATTAGTTTAAATCCACTTATAGCATAAAAAGAGAGATACGACAGAATAAAAACCAGTAAGCTTACAGTTTTTAACGAAGCAAAATGAACTTAATGAAATTAAATTACCAGAATTACATCCATGACGAATAAAGCATAACAAAAGGAACATGGCTCAGTATAAAACACCAAGTGTAATTAGTCAATTTACAAAAAGCGTTTAAGTAATTTCATACTACCTAGAGGACAAATGAACAACCTATACCTAATAAGGGATTACAACAATTCAAAAACCTTAAAGAAAACGAAATATTAGACCCTCGCATAGCTGCTTTTCAAAATGATTCGGATGATTATAGGGTTAGGAAATTTAATATGAAGAAATGTTCAGTCAACAATAAAAGAACAGAAGATACCATAGCCTATACCATAGACAACATGTAAAGAAGAAACTAAAGAACAATTTAACCCTAACCACAGGAAGAATTGAACCCGCAAACCTCTGATCAAAAGGCAAACTTTTATTCACCGTACTGTAACAAGGTATTCAATAATTTGATTTTTCTACAAAATTGTGTATACACGTTGGATAAAGGAATTGTAATGGTAATGCAACAACTGTTCATTATAAGTCATTGGGACCCTTCAACGTTCTATGTGTTCCCTGTGGATCCCTCTATTTTCCAGAGGAAAGAGTAGCAACATGTCGAGTGCTGGGGCCCAGCTTCAAAATTGGCTACATAGGTTTTTTCTTAACTGGCATATTGAGATTTCTGGCCAATAAAACGATCTAAAAAGGTCACACATTTAAGGAAGGATTTGTATTTTTTCCCATAATGGCTGTATCGAACCTATGGCGACGCCATGACATCAAGAGGAGGTTCAAATTGTCTGTGGTTACAAGATAAGTGACAAGAAAATCAATATATACAAGCCTTTCGCATAGCCATTTCGAGTTCCGGCCTCAAAACCGGCTACATAATTTTTTTTTCTTCTTAAAACTGGCAAATTGACATTTCTGGCCACAAAAACGATCTAAATAGGTCACAGCCTTAAGAAATTCGTATTTTTCCCTGGGTGGCTGTATCAAGCCTGTGGTGACTTCATGGCTTGAAGAAAAGGCTCAAATTGTCTGCGGTTAGAAGTGACAATAAGAATCCATATGAAGAAACCTGCCGCGTGCCGAGTGCCGGAGCCGAAGTGCCGGCCCGGTATTTGTGTAAAATTGACATAAAATCAAGTCTTATTTGGATAGGAAAGGCCCTTTTTTCAAAGCTTGCTAAATGTTAATAGACCTTTGGGAAATATTAAGAACTGTTTGGAGCTATTCTGTGACATACAGTTTGTAGATGAGACTTGTTGTATGGGAATCAAACAGTTCGTGGCAACGAACTGTAAGTAAGGAGCGACCCGGCCCAATAGTAGCCGAACCTATAAAAAACAGAATTTTAATATCAGTAGATGCAAGTAGAAGTGACCCTATAACTCCTAACGGGGCTCCAACTATGGGAATAGAGTCACGTGAGAGAACACGTGGTCATGTCAGTCGTGACGGGGCACCAAATATGGGCATAGAATCCACAGGGAGAATGATTGCGTAATCGGTCAATGACCTCTTTTTTCCAAGGTCGATGTTGTTGTTGTTGTAAGTGCACGCTCTCAGCGAATGTCAAACACCTGTGCTGTCGACCTCAATTCACCTATCGTGAATCAATAATTCCCCTTAGAAACAACAAATTAATTTCCCCTTTCTTGACAGA
>NC_142812.1:29995149-30010149 GCF_049724085.1 Artemia sp. Qi Xiang Cuo | reverse complement strand
TGTGTGTGTGTGTAATTGTGTGTTTTATTGTTATTTTGTTTGTTAATTTTATTGTTTGCGTGTGTGTGTTTTTGTTTGTGTGTGTGTGTAAGTTTTTGCTTTTCTAATATTTTTTTTGTTTTTTTTATTGTTTGTTTTTTTTTGCTTTTTTGTGTGTGTTTGTGTGTGTGTGTAAGTTTTATGTTGGTTTTTTTTTTTGTTGTTTTTTTGTGTTTCTTTATCGTTGTTGATTTTTTGTGTTTTTGTGTTGGTGTGTTTGTTTGTGTGTTATCGTGTCTGTGTGTGTGTATGTGTTTGTGTATGTCTGTATGTGTGTTTGTGCATATGCATAAGCGTGTATGTATATGTGTGTATATGTATGTGTATGTGTGTGTGTGAGTGTGTGTGTGTGTGTGTGTGGGTATATGTATCTGTGTGTGCAGGTGTGTGTGTGTGGGTGTGTGGGTGTGTGGGTGGGGGTGTGTTTGTGTGTGTGTGGGTTTGTGTGTTTGGGTTGGTGTGGTTGTGGGGGTTTATGTGTTTGTGTTTGTTTTTGTGTGTGTGTGTGTGTGTGTGTGTGTGTGTGTGTGTGTGTGTGTGTGTGTGTGTGTGTGTGTTAGTGTTTGTGTGTGTGTAAGTTTTAGTGTGTCTTAGCTTTTGTGTGTGTGTAAGTTTTTACGTGTGGGTGTAAGTTTTTGTGTGTGTGTGTAAGTTTTTGTGTGTGTGTGTAAGTTTTTGTGTGTGCGTGTATGTTTTTGCACGTGTTTTTTTGATTGTAGGTGCATTTATGTTTCTATGTGCATGTAAGTTTTCGTGAGCTTTTGTTTGTTTTTGTGTGTGTGTGTATTTGTTTGTGTGTGTGTATTTTTTGGAGTCTTTTTTTGAATTTTTTCGTTTTTGTTATTATTTGTTCGTGTTTTTTTGTGTGTATTTTTTTGTGTGTGTGTGTATTTTTGCGTGCGTGTGTGTTAGTTTTTGTGTGTGTGTGTGTGTGTATGTTTTTGTGTGTGTTAGTTTTTGTGCTTGTGTGTGTAATTTTTTGCGTATGTGTTTTTTTTCTTGTTTGTGTGTGTGTGTTTTATTTGTTGTTTGTCTTATATATTGTTTGTGTAAGGTTTTAAATGTTTGTATTATTGTTAGTGTGTGTGTGTAAATTTTTTTGTGTGATTGTTAGTTATAGGGTGAAGGTGTATGTTTTTGTGTGTGTGTGTGTGTGTGTGTGTGTGTTTGTGTGTGTGTGTGTATTTTTTTTCGAGTGTGTTTTATTGTTAGTGTGTTTGTTTTTAAGTTTGCTTGTGTGTGTGTAAGTTTTTGTGCGTGTGTGTAAGTTTTTGTGTGTGTGTAAGTTTTAGTGTGAATGTAAGTTTTTGTGTGAATGTAAGTTTTTGAGTGTGGGTTTAAGTTTTTGTGTGTGTGTGTAAGTTTTTTTGTGTCTTATATTTTTCGTTTGGATATAATTTTTTTTTGTTTGTTTTTTAGTGTTTGTTTTTTTTTTTGTGTGTGTGTGTGTTATTTTTTGTGTGTGTATTTTTTGGTTGTGTGTGTTTGTTTTTTTGTGTGTGTGTGTGTGTGTGTGTGTGTGTAATTTTTATTTTTTTTATTTTTTTTCTTGTTTTTTTAATTTTTCTAGTGTGCGTGTGTATTTTTTGTGTGTGTGTGTGTGTGTGTAAGTTTTTCTGAGTGTGTGTGTGAGTTTTTTGTGTTCATGTGTAAGTTTTTGTGTATGTGTGTGTGTGTGTGTAAGTTTTTGTGTTTGTGTCATTTTTGGCGTGTGTGTGTGAGTTTGCGTGTGTGTGTGTGTGTGTATTTTTTGTGTGTGTGTGTGTGTGTGTGTGTGTGTGTGTAATTTTTTTTGTGAATTTAATTTTTTGTGTGAATTTAATTTATCGTGTTCATGTGTAATTGTGTGTGTGTGTGTTTGTGTAAGTTTGTTTGAGTGTGTGTGTGTGTGTTTATGTGTTGGCGTGTGTGTTTTATTTTTCGTGTGTGTGTGTGTGTAATTTTTATTGTGATTGTGTTAGTTTTTGTGTGTGTCAGTTTTGGCGTGTGTGTGTGTAAGTTTTCGTGTGTGTGTGTGTGTGTAAGTTTTTGTGTGTGTGTGAAAGCTTTTGTGCGCGTGTGTGTTATTTTTTTTTGTGTTAATATGTATGTTTGTGTGTGTGTGTGTGTGTGTGTAAGTTTTTGTGTGTGTGTAAGTTTTGGCGTGTGTGTGTGAGTTTTTGTGTGTTTGAGTGTGTAAGTTTTGTGTGTGTGTGTGTGTGTGTGTAAGTTTTTGTGTGTATGTAATTTTTTGTGTGCATGTTAGTTTTAGTGTGCTTGTGTAAGTTTTTGTGTGTGTGTGTTTAATTTTTTGTGTGTGTGTACGTTGTTGCGTGTGTTTGTAAGTTTTCGTGTTTGTGTGTGTAAGTTTTGTGTGTGTGTGTGTGTGCAAGTTTTTGTGGGTGTGTGTGTGAGTTTTTTTTGTGTTCATGTTTAAGTTTTTTTGTGTGTGTGTGTGTGTGTGTGTAAGTTTTTGTGTGTGTGTAAGTTTTTGTGTGTGTGTGTGTTTTAGTGTGTGTGTGTGTGGGTTTAATTTTTGTGTGTGTGTGTGGGTGTGATTTTTTGTGTGCATTTAAGTTTTTGTGTGCATGTAAGTTTCCGTGTGCATGTGTAAGTTTTTTTGTGTGTGTGTGTGTGTAAGTTCTTGTGTGTGTGTGTGTAAGTTTTTGCGTGTATTTGTAAGATTTGGCGTGTGTTTGTAAGTTTTCATGTGTGTGTGTGTGTGTAAGTTTTTGTGTGTGTGTGTAAGTTTTTGTGCGTGTGTATAAGTTTTTGTGTGTGTGTTTGTTTTTGTGTGAATGTAAGTTTTTGTGTGATTATTATTTTTTGCGTGTTGGTCTAAGTTTTTGTGTGTGTGTGTGTGTGTTAGTTTTTGTGTGTCTTATCTTTTATGTGTGGTTGTATTTTTTTTGTGTGTTTGTGTAAGTGTGTTTGTCTGTGTTTATGTGTGTGTTTTTTATTTTTTGTTTGTGTATGTTTTTTTTTTGTGTGTGTGTGTAAGTTTTTGTGTGTGTGTGTGTGTAAGTTTTTGTGTATTTAATTTTTTGAGTGTGTTTGTATGTGTTAGTTTTGTTGTGTGTTAGTTTTGTGTGTGTGTGTGTTTTTGTGTGTTTGTGTGTGTGTGTGAGTTTTTGTGTGTGTGTGCTTGTCAATTTTTTTTGTGTTCATGTGTTTTTTTGTGTGTGTGTGTGTGTGTAAGTTTTTGTGTGTGTGTGTATTTTTTTGCGTGTGTGTGTGTGAGTTTTATTGTGTGTGTGTGTGTGTAAGTTTTGTGTGTGTGTGTGTGTAAGTTTTTGTATTCATGTCAGTTTTTTTGTTCATGTAAGTTTTAGTGTGCATGTGTATGTTTTTGTGTGTGTGTGTGTGTAAGTTTTTGTGTGTGTGTGTTTGTGTAAGTTTTGGCGTGTGTGTTATAGTTTTCGTGTGTGTGTAAGTTTTTGTGTGTGTTTGTAAGTTTTTGTGTGTTTGTGTAATTTTTTGTGTGTGTGTAAGTTTTTGTGTGCATGTATGGGGACCGGGGGAGGACCTTTGGGGTCCAGGGAGGGCTTTTGGGGATCCGGGGGCTCTTGAGGATTGAGTGGTCTTTTGGGAGCCCGGGGGACCTTTGGGGACCGGGGGATGGGCCTTGGGGAGCCCAGTGGACCTTTGGGGACGGGGGGTGGACCTTTGGGGGCCCGGGGGACCCTTGGGGGCCGGTTGGCCCTTTGGGAGCCCGGGGGACCTTTGAGGACCAGGGGAGGGCCTTTGGAGGTCTGAGGAGGGCGTTTGGGGGATAATATTTCGAAATTTTTACTTTTTAGTTTACTTTTTTTTGCGGCGAATCCCTGTGGCGCATCCTGTGGCGCTTTCCTGCGATGCCTCCCTGCGGCGCACCCCCCGCGGCACTTTCCTGACCCGAGGCGCATCCCTGCGGCACATCCCCATGCGGCGCATTCCTGGCCCACGGCGCAGCCCGGCGTCATTTCGCGGGTCCGGGGGACGTGTGGGGGCCGGGGGAGGGCCTTTGGGGACCCAGGGAGGACCTTGGGGGCACCGGGAGGGCCTTGGGGGGTCCGGGGGGGCAGTTGGGGGCCTGGGGGACATTTGGGGACCGGTGGAGGGCCTTTGGGACCCCGTTGGTCTTTTGGGAGCTCGATGGGCCTTTGGGGGGCCCGGGGAGGGCCTTTGGGGGTCTGGGTGGGCCTTTGGGGGCGCCGGTGGCCCTTTGGGAGCTTGGGGGACCTTTGAGGACCGGGGGCTTCCTTCGGGGTTGGGGTGGAGGATCGGAACCCTTTGGGGTTGGGGTAGAGGACCTCACAACACTGTTCAAATGAAACTTGTGTATTATAACGACCACAGAGTTTCACCATTAAATTCTCTTCTAAAATCTCTTCAAAAATCATATTTTAAAATGTCTCTAACTGTTTCTCAGAAATAGTTCCATAAACTGTCTAAAACAGTTTCGCCCAAATAGTCCCTAAATGTAATTTCAGCGTGTTCCTTTTGTTTTTGGCTTCTCTGCGCTAATGCATTTCAAATTAATTAGAAACCTGATTCCCGCGCTAAAACAATTCATCGCTAAGATGTTTCTTGGAGAATTGTTTCCATGGCGTTTGGTTATTAATATCCTTTGGAGTTCGACCAAAAGAGTTGTTTCCGAGGCAAAGACATTAATGACTTGGATCTGTTCTTGGAGAAATGTTTCTAGGCGAAAATTTTTAAAGTCTGACAGATGATGTCATTGGTTGATTGATCTGTCAAGAAAGGGAAAATTAATTTGTTGTTTCTAATGGGAATTATTGATTCACGATAGGTGAATTGAGGTCGACAGCACAGGTGTTTGACATTCGCTGAGAGCGTGCACTTACAACAACAACAACATCGACCTTGGAAAAAAGAGGTCATTGACCGATTACGCAATCATTCTCCCTGGGGATTCCATGCCCATATTTGGTGCCTTGTCACGACTGACATTACCACGTGTTCTCCCTAGGGACTCTATGCCAATATTTGGTGCCCCGTTCGGAGTTATAGGGTCACTTCTACTGATACATCAAAAGAATCGGATTTTTATGCTGATTTCAAATATTTAAGTTTCATCAAGTTAAGCTCTACCTATCAAAAGTTACGCGCCTGAGAAAATTTGCCTGATCTTCTAAAAAAAAGGGGAAAAAAAGTCATAGAACCTTAAAATCACACCATCAGATTTAACGCATC
The DNA here is from genome assembly GCF_049724085.1 of Artemia sp. Qi Xiang Cuo. Taxonomy (NCBI): domain Eukaryota; kingdom Metazoa; phylum Arthropoda; class Branchiopoda; order Anostraca; family Artemiidae; genus Artemia; species Artemia sp. Qi Xiang Cuo. Next base: position 30,004,935 of record NC_142812.1, on the reverse strand, counting down.
AGAGAACGCTACTGTAGAGGTTTCAAGCTCCTATCTGCAAAAATGTAGAATTTGTTGGTATTTTTTTTTTTTTTTGCCAGAAGAAAGATCAAGGATGCATGTTGATTTGGTTTTTTTTTTGTTGTTTTTTTCCCCAAGGGTGATCGTATCGACCCAGTGGTCCTAGGATATCGCGCATGGGTTCATTCGAACGGAAATTAAAAGTTCTAGTGCTCTTTTTAAGTGACCCCAAAAAAATGAAGGGCAACATGGCCCCCTCCCACGCTCATTTTTTCCCAAAGTCACCCGATCAAAGTTTTGAGATAGCCATTTAGTTCAGCATGGTCGAAAAATACAATAACTATGTCTTTGAGGATGACTGAATCCCCCACAGTCCCTGGGGAAACGGCTATAAGTTATGAACTTTACCCAATGTTTACATATAGTATACTGGTTATTCAGAAGTATACAGACATTTTCAGAGGGAATTTTTTCTGGTAGTGGGGGGGGGAGGTCGGAGATTGCGTGAGAGGATCTCTCCATGGAGAAAGTTTTCATGGAGGAAGGGATATTGCTATGAAGGGGGTGCCAAATTCCCCAGCATTATTTTAAAAAACGATCAAAAATTAAATTAAAATAAACAAGTTTTTCAACTGAAAGTAAGGAGCAACATCAAAAATTAAAACAAACAGAGATTTTTACTCATATGATTGGGTTCGCCCCCTAGTCAATACCTCGGTCTTTACGTTAATTTTTTTTAATACTTTCATCAGAGCTATTTATTGTAATTAGCGGCCTTTGTGATTAAGGGGTCATTCTTACGGAACTGGAACAAAATTTGAACTTAAGCGTAAAGAGCGTGGTATTGACTAGGAGGGAACCCCCCAATATACGTATTAAAAATTATATGAATATAAAAGTTCGTTATGTAAGTTAATCCGCAAGTTACGTATATTTATTATTAATAAATACGTTCGTAAATAAAATTAAACAACTTTCGAGAAAGCCATTTAACCAAAAACAGTAAATTTAATATGAAAATTTTGTTTTAATTATTCATGTACGGTGAGCCAAAATCAAAACCTGCATTAATTCAAAAACGTTCAGAAATGAAATAAAAAACAAGTTGTTTTTAACTGAAAGTAAGGAGTGGCATTAAAACTTAAAACGAACAGAAATTATTCTGTATATGAAAGTGCTGTTCCCTCCTCATCCCCTCGCTCTTTACGCTAAAGTTTGACTCTTTCTCACAACTCTATTTTTCAAAAAAATCCAAACTTTAGCGTAAAGAGTGAGGCCCTGAGGAGGTGACAGCCCCTTTCGTATACAGGATAATTTCTGTTCGTTTTAAGTTTTAATGTCGCTCCTTACTTTCAGTTAAAAAAAACTTGTTTTTTTTTCTATTTAATAGAAAAAAGGGTTACACATTTTTTTATCTCTCTAATTAAAATCATTTCTTTTCTGAAAAAAAGCTGAAAACTGAAATTAGTCAATAATAAGATAACTGTCCACATAAATTACCCAGAAAATGAATTGGGAGACTAAATTCATTAAATATTACACTTAAAGAAGAAAACAACTGAAGCAAAGAGAGAGTATTTTAATAAATGTCTGAAACCTTCCTAGAAACAAAATTTACATAGCAATAATTAAATTGGAAAAATAAAGAACAGATAATAAAAGAATACAAACCGTAAAGAGCTGATATGCTAGGAAATCAGAATTTATTTATAAAATAAAAATATTAATGTGATCAAGACGTTATAAATAAAAAAAAAATCAGTACCTAACACAATAAATATTGTGCCCCAATAAGTATTTGTTTTCACAATATAAATTAGGAACCTAATTGGAAAGTAAGCCCTTCACATCTGTGATTTTTCATTCCTCTCTGGTTCTGTGAGTAGAAAGTATCAGGACACCTGGGCCCTCCAACTTGTTCAGCTCGTTCTTACACCCGTCAACTCCTGACAAGCCCCATATCTTGTACAATTATGGAATACCACAATATTGTGCACGAGTCAGTATTTTTTTGCAACTCTTTTCAAATCATCCACAAATGACTATTCTAGCCTTCTGAGAGGCTTCAAAATGATAGCACCATACTTCCTTGCTTCAAAAATTTCAAGACATAGAGCACATCGAACATTCATGATAGTTGATTTAGATATGCTATTTTAAAAAGACGATTACTTTTATCATGATTTTCTTCTTTTTAATGCTTGCTTTCCCGAAACTGCAGTCGGAAAACTTTCAATTTGAGCTATAAAACCTATTTAGTTGTATTGGGAAACAAAGACGAGGGTCTAGCTTTTTCGTTGGTTGGAGGAGGGGTCACAACACCACACTTATGTTTGGTAATATCAGTTTATCCTAAGTTTAATTCCATTATTCAATGCAATCTCTGTTCAGTGTGGTTTCTTTTCTTCATTTACTGTAATTTCTAATCATTTCCTGTTTGCCAACTCATAAAAGCTAATTTTCGCTTGTTTCAGATTTTAACAGAATTCAACAAATGAAAATACAGAGAGAAAAACGGTATAATGTTTAAACTAAGCAGAGGAACCAAAAAAAGGAGCAAGAAGAAACAAGAAACACGAGGGGCAGGGAAAGGATAGCCTTTTCTGTTCAACATCTTCTAAGTTTTGCTCATTCTCAGTTTAATCACTCTTAGGTGTACATAAAAACCTTACCTTTGAAGGTAATTTTAAAACAAATAGTTATAAAGTCTAATCGTGGATAGATAGTATCTTGAGGTTGGGATCAAATAGTAAACCCCTCACTAAACCTTAAAAGAGATTCTAGATAGATCCTAAGGAAATATAATTATTTATGGCAATAAGGAGCTTCTAATAGTTGCACAAGCAAAACATTTTGGGTTTCATTCACTAAGGAAAAATGCAAGTGATATGTGTCACCCTGTTGGCACGATGGAAAATAGCAACATTTTCTCTTGCCATAAATAAATGTCTAATGAGAACGAAAACAAGAAGTTTGTTTATTTTTTATTATTTTTATTATTAGGATTTTTGTTAATTAAAGTTTGTTTTTGTTCCACTGCTTTGTTTAACATTATACCCATTTTCTCTCTTAATATTTTCAATTATTAAATTCTGCAATGGAAAGGGAGTGTAGTCTAGGAAATTATTTACATTTTTGAATTATTCTCACTTTTCAATGAAACGAAATGATTTTTGATTATGATAATAGGAAAAAACAAGATGGTAAGAAAGTTGCCACAACAACCCTACAAAACAAAAAGCAGCGCTTGGTAGTGGAAAGAAGAATAGATTTACTTCCGGGGCCTATTCACGGCTATCTGTTCATATGGTTCTGTATTAATAAATTTTGTAAGAGTGGATCTACATAAACTAAATACAAAAATACTAAAATTTTGGTATTAAACACTATGCTTCTAAGCTCGTTGCTCTACCCTTTTCTTATTTACCGACTTTTGGTTTCCACTCGAAGAACTACACTTGAAGTGATGCAACATCCATGGAGATTTAAATTTGTTATTCAGAAGCAAGGGGGTCATTCAGTAGGAATGACTGGAGCAAGGCATGCGTGCCAGAATTTAGTCTGAGAGGGGAATTTGTTAAAACCACCCTCAGTGAACTAGGTATATGTCACGAAAAATATGAGTGAAATCTAGAATCTGGATATTTAACGGGGAGGCTTGGCCAAAAGGCCCCCCTGCCCGCTATTAGTTTGTATATTGTAAGAGCCTGGTGTAAAAAAAAGCCACTCTTAATCATAGGTAGCGCAATAGCGCTGCCTAAGTAAAGAACGGTGTTGGCATAATGTATTATTTTTTTTTTCCTTTAGACCAGAGCACTTCGTATCGAATGAGTTGTCGTAGAAACTTCGAAAAGGGCTCATTCGATTGGAAACTGGAGTGGCTAGTGCCCTTTTTAATAGCCAAAAGTGATTGGAAGGCAATGAACACCCCTTCCACGCCCACCATTTCCCCAAACACATCCAATCAAAATTTCGAGATAGTCATTTTGCTCAACGTAGTTGAAAGATCTGAAAATTATGTCTTTGAGGAGGACACTCCCTCCACAGCCCTCAGGGCAAAAGTTGTAAGTTATGCCCTGGGGGGCATATAAGGTTTTTATAGAAAGCGTTGTCGTAGAAACTTCAAAAAGGGCTCGTTCGATTGGAAATTCAAATGGCTAGTGGTCTTTTTAATATTCGAAAATGATTGGATGGTAAATAACCCCCTCTCACGCCCACCATTTACCCAAACACATTCAATCAAATTTTGAGATAGACATTTTGTTCAACGTAGTTGAAAGGTCAGAAAATTATTTCTTTGAGGATGACACTCCCCCCAAAGCCCTCAGGGCAAGGGTTGTAAGTTATACCCTGGGGGCGTATAATGTTCTTATAAAAAGCGTTGTCGTACAAACTTCAAAAAGGGCTCACTCGATTAGATAGGGCTTTAGATAGATATTAGATATAGATATAGGATTAGATAGATATTGAAAGGGCTAGTGCCTTTTTTAATAGTTGAAAGTAATTGTGGCAACTAATAGGGCAACTAACCCCCCTCGTATGCCCACCTTTTCCCCAAACACATGCAATCAAAATTTTGAGACAGACATTTTGCTCAAAGTAGTTAAAGGTTCTGGAAATTAGGTCGTTGAGGAATGAAGGCAATGAACACCCCTTCCACGCCCACCATTTTCCCAAACACATCCAGTCAAAATTTTGTGATAGTAATTTTGTTCAACGTAGTTAAAAGATCTGAAAATTATGTTTTTGAGGAGGATACTCTCCCCACAGCCCTCAGGGCAAAGGTTGTAAGTTATGCCCTGGGGGCATATAAGGTTTTTATAGAAAGCGCTGTCGTAAAAACTTCAAAAAGGGCTCACTCGATTGGAAATTGAAAGGGCTAGTGGCCTTTTTAATAGTTGAAAGTAATTGCAGGGCAACTAATCTCCCTCTTGCGCCCACCATTTAAGTTTTTTAAAGGGCCATAAGTAGAAGGGCCTTATTGAGTCGTGACATTACCACGTGGTTTATGGTTTTCTCACTGAGAATGAAAAAACAGAATTTTTCTCACTTGGAAAAACAGGAATTTTCTCACATTTATGTCTGTTTTCATGGATGGTTATGTGTGTTGGTCGATTTATTTGATGTTTTTCATGGATGTTTAATGGTTTTTGTCAGTGAGAATGGAAAAACAGGAACTTTGTCACATTTATTTGATGTTTTTATGGATTTTGTCAGTGAGAATTTGAAAAAACAGGAACTTTCTCACTGAGAAAACCATAAACCACGTGGTCCTGTTAGCATTTTTAATGCTGACAGGGCACCAAATATGGGCATGGAATCCCCTGGGAAATTGATTACGTAATCGATTGGGAATTTGGAACACCTGTGCTGTCAGTCATTAATCAAATTGTTTCCAGGCAAAGTTTAATAATGTCTGATAGGTACTGTCAACATTTCTCCAGAAATAGATCCAAGTCATTAATGTCTTTGCCTCGGAAACAACTCTTTTGGTCGAACTCAAAAGATATTAATAACCAAACGCCATGGAAACAGTTCTCCAAGAAACATCTTAGCGATGAATTGTTTTAGCGCGGGAATCAGGTTTCTTATTAATTTGAAATGCGTTAGCGCAGAGATGTCAAAAACCAAAGGAACACGCTGAAATTACGTTTAGGGATTATTTGGGCGAAACTGTTTTAGACAGGTTACGGAATTATTTCGGCGAAATAGTTAGAGACATTCTAAAAGATGATTATAGAAGAGAATTTGAGGGTGAAACTCTGTGGTCGTTATAATACACAAGTTTCATTTGAACAGTGTCGTGAGGTCCTCTACCCAACCCCAAAGGGTTCCGATCCCCACCACCCCAACCCCGAAGGAAGCGCTTGGTCCTCAAAGGTCCCCCAAGCTTCCAAAGAGCCCCAGCCCACAAAACACCCACCACAGACCCTCCAAGGCCCACCCCGGGGCCTCAACGGCCCCCCCGACCTCCCAAGGTCCCCCGGACCCCAAACGCTCTCCTCAGACCCCAAATGCCCTCCCCTGGTCCTCAAGGGCCCCCCAGACCCCCAAAGGGCCCCCGGACCCCAAACGCACTCCTCAGACCCCAAAGGCCCTCCCCCATTCCTCACCGGTCCCCCGGGCCCGAGAAGCACCGTGGGCCAGGGATGTGCCACATGAGGATGTGCTGCAGGGGGATTTGCCACGAGTCAAGGGGAACGATGCGGGGATGTACCACAGGGAGGCATTACAGGGACGTGCTGCAGGAATGTATCGCAAGAATGCACCGCAGAAATGCGCCAGTAGAGGAGGGGGTGCTACTCCGACGCCCACAATACCCCTTCGAATCCCGATCCGGACACTTTTTTTACAAATTCCGACGCCCACACCAAATCCGGGCATAGAGTCATTAGTGAGAATGATTGCGTAATCGGTCAATGACCTCTTTTTCCAAGGTCGATTTATTTGATGTTTCTATGTGTAATAGCTCCGGGGCGAAGGGTGCACCTGCGCATTGAATTCTAACGGGAACAATGTTATTGATCTAGGAATCGAAGGGGAAGTGAATTTCTGAGAAATTGATTGCGTAATCGAAGGAGAAGTGAATTTCCGTGAAATTGATTTACGTAATCGAAGGGGAAATTATTGATTCACGAAGGGGAAATTATGAAACATTAAGGCTTCTTTAACATTTTGAATTTCTTTCGTTTAAATGCAAGAGTTGGAATATTTCAGTTATGTTTGTTTTTGGTTTACCTTGTCACAGTTATATTTTCTTGATTTTTTTAAGGTTCATTTTGAATTTCCTTCGTTGAAATGCAAGAGTTGGAATATTTCAGAAGTGTTTGGTTGAGGTTTACCTTGTCACAGTTACATTCTCATGATTTTTCAAAGTTTATTTTGAATTTCTTTATGTGAAAAGCAAGATTTGGACTATTTCAGTAGTGGTTGGTTGCGGTTTACCTTGTCACAGTTACATCTTTCTTGATTTTTCAAAGTTCATTTTGAATTTCTTTCGTTGAAATGCAAGAGTTGGAATATTTCAGTAGCGTTTGGTTGTGGTTTACCTTGTCACAGTTACATTTTCTTGATTTTTCAAAAGTTCATTTTGAATTTCTTTTGTTGAAATGCAAGAGTTGGAATATTTCAGTAGTGTTTTGTTGTGGTTTACCTTGTCACAGTTACATTCTCTTGATTTTTCAAAGTTCATTTTGAATTTCTTTCGTTGAAATGCAAGAGTTGGAATATTTCAGCAGTGTTTGGTTGTGATTAACCTTGTCACAGTTAAATTTTCTTGATTTTTCAAAGTTCATTTCGAATTTCTTTCGTTGAAATGCAAGAGTTGGACTATTTCAGTGGTGGTTGTTCTGGGTTTACCTTGTCACAGTTACATTTTCTTGATTTTTTAAAGTTCATTTTGAATTTCTTTTCGTTGAAATGCAAGAGTTGGAATATTTTCCAGTAGTGTTTGGTTATGGTTTACCTTGTCACAGTTACATTTTCTTGATTTTTCAAAGTTCATTTTGAATTTCTTTCGTTGAAATGCAAGAGTTGGAATATTTCAGTAGTGTTTGGTTGTGGTTTACCTCGTCATCAGTTACATTTTCTTGATTTTTCAAGGTTCATTTTGAATTTCCTTCGTTGAAATGCAAGAGTTGGAATATTTCAGTAGTGTTTGGTTGTGGTTTTCCTTTGTCACAGTTACATTTTCTTGATTTTTCAAAGTTCATTTTGAATTTCTTTCGTTGAAATGCAAGAGTTGGAATATTTCAGTAGTGTTTTGTTGTGGTTTACCTTGTCACAGTTTCATTTTATTGTTTTTTCATTGTTCATTTTGTATTTCTTTCGTTGAAATGCAAGAGCTGGAATATTTCAGTAGCGTTTGGTTGCATGGTCTACCTTGTCACTGTTACATTTTCTTGATTTTTCAAAGTTCATTTTGAATTTCTTTCATTGAAATGCAAGAGTTGGAATATTTCTCAGTAGTGTTTGGTTGTGGTTTACCTTGTCACAGTTACATTTTCTTGATTTTTCAAAGTTCATTTTGAATTTCTTTCGTTGAAATGCAAGAGTTGGAATATTTCAGTAGTGTTTGGTTGTGGTTTACCTTGTCACAGTTACATTTTCTTGATTTTTCAAAGTTCATTTTGAATTTCTTTCGTTGAAATGCAAGAGTTGGAATATTTCAGTAGTGTTTGGTTGTGGTTTACCTTGTCACAGTTAACATCTTCTTGATTTTTCAAGAGTTCATTTTGAATTTCCTTCGTTGAAATGCAAGAGTTGGAATATTTCAGTAGTGTTTGGTTGTGGTTTACCTTGTCACAGTTACATTTTCTTGATTTTTCAAAGTTCATTTCAGAATTTCTTTCGTTGAAATGCAAAGAGTTGGAATACTTCAGTCGTGTTTGGTTGTGGTTTGTCCTTGTCACAGTTACATTTTCTAGATTTTTCAAAGTACTTCTTGAATTTTTTTCGTTGAATTGCAAGAGTTGGAATATTTCAGTAGTGTTTGGTTGTGGTTTAACTTGTCACAGTTACATTTTCTTGATTTTTCAAAGTTCACTTTGAATTTCTTTCGTTGAAATGCAAGAGTTGGAATATTTCAGTTGTGTTTCGTTGTGGTTTACCATGTCACAGTTACATTTTCCTAATTTTTCAAAATACATTTGAAGGTATATAATTGAGATTACTGATGTTGAATCTTTATGCATTTTGTTGTTGGTTATTCTCATGTACCTGTTAACTTCTATTGATTTTTCATACATCATTTGACTTACTTTCACAGATTATAAATATATAGCCCATTTTAGTTACTTTTCATCTTGGGTTAACTTTGTCACACATAAACATTATTGGTTGTTCATTTTTAATTTTTAAATTAAGTCGTTTTATTTAACGTGTTTTAATCTTTCACTTGTGTTTGATTAGTGGTTTACCTTGTCACAGTTACATTTTCTTGATTTTTCAAAGTTCATTTTGAATTTTCTGTTGAAATGCAAGAGTTGGAATATTTCAGTAGTGTTTCGTTGTGGTTTACCCTGTCACAGTTACATTTTTCTGATTCTTCAAAGGACATTTTTATGTGTCTATGTTGAAATGCAAGAGTTGGAATATTGCACGTGTTTTTGGTAGTTGTGGTACGTGCCAGAGTTACATTTTCTTGATTTTTTAAAATTCATTTCGAATTTCTTTCGTTGTATTGCAAGAGTTGGAAGATTTTAGTTGTATCTTGTTGTGTCATACATATTCAAAGTTACATTTTCCTGATTTAAATATGTGCATTTGAATTTCTTTCTGTGAAATTCTATTGTATTTAGATTTCAGTTGTTTGTTGTCGTTCTTTTAATTGTCAAATTTACATTTTCTTGATTTTTCAAAGTTTATTTTTGAATTTTATTCACTGAAAAGCAAGAGTTGGAATATTTCACTAGTGTTTGGTTGTGGTTTACCTTGTCACAGTTACATTTTCTTGATTTTTCAAAGTTCATTTTGAATTTCTTTCGTTGAAATGCAAGAGTTGGAATATTTCAGTAATGTTTGGTTGTGGTTTACCTTGTCACAGTTACATTTTCTTGATTTTTCAAAGTTCATTTTGAATTTCTTTCGCTGAAATGCAAGAGTTGGAATATTTCAGTAGTGTTTGGTTGTGGTTTACCTTGTCACAGTTATATTTTCTTGATTTTTCAAAGTTCATTTTGAATTTCTTTCGTTGAAATGCAAGAGTTGGAATATTTCAGTAGTGTTTGGTTGTGGTTTACCTTGTCACAGTTACATTTTCTTGATTTTTCAAAGTTCATTTTGAAT
>NC_142812.1:29336275-29433775 GCF_049724085.1 Artemia sp. Qi Xiang Cuo | reverse complement strand
ATTTCAATTGCTTCTCGAACTACCTGTTTTATGCCTAGGTCATTGCTAATAAGGGCAGATTCATCAAAAATTATTTTGTGGCTAGGATTTTCAAATACATGGCTGCCTAAAGCAGAATCAAATGAAGCAGTAGCAATATTAAAATTTAGAGATATGATAATATTATCTTGATGCTGCTGCATACGTTTCTCTAAATTCTGGTGAGTTCTACCTATATAGTATTTGCCCCAATCGCACGGTAATTGATAGACCCCTCTTTGGCGAGTCACTGGGGTTTTATCTTTACCAGAATTTAGGAAATTTATGATTTTGAAATTATTGGTAAATACTACATACAGATTATTTTGTGCGTAAACTATTTTAAGATTTGTAGATGTAAGGGAGGTAAATTATGTTTGAGGGTTCGTCGGGAATCTCACATGGTAAACTATCATTGATTTTACGGGAGTGTCTTTTGAGTCCACGGTTAATTACACTGTTAGCAAACAAAATAGGATACCCAATTCCGAAGAGTATGTGCCTGATAAAGTTTGGTTCTGCTGTGATGTGGGAATCAGAACAAACGTTTAGGGCACGATCGACGAGAGAGATTACGACAGCTCTTTTAACTTGTGGGGGGTGGTTTGATTTAAAATACAAGTATACATTGTTTTAAGTTTGTTTTCTGTAAATAGTAAAATTGAGTTTATCTAAGCTACGAATAATTAACACATCTGGGAATGAGATTTTATTTGCGATTTCGATTTCTGAAGTAAACTGTAAATTTATATCGTATGTATTAAGGCGATCTAAAAAACCCATTCAGTTCATTTTCCCCATAATTCCAGAGTGAAATTACGTCATCCTTGTAATGTCCCCAAAAGATATGTTTCAAGAAATGCGAATCCAACGCCCAATTTTCAATATGTTCCATATTAAGTGGTTTACCGATGGGCGCGCCCCTTTCCGAGTTACCGCTACTGGCGAACATTTATGTGGAACATATTGAAAATTGGGCGTTAGATTCGTATTTCTTGAAACATATCTTTTGAGGACGTTACATGGATGACGTAATTAAAAGTTATTAAAAAGATAAAAGTCATTAAAATGCATTTATATGACCAAACAGGCAATTACAACGAAAATTAATATAAAAAAATGTTTTTAAATAAAATACTGGATTAAGATACGTGTGTATTCAAGTATGCCTGTAGGATTGGTTGTCAGGATGGCTTCAGTCATGGAGGAGACCAAAAATTTTGCAGATCTTCAATTCAGATGAAAGCCCTTGGCTATCCACCCAAAATTCTACAAGTTAAACTATTATTAATAAAATGTATTAAACGAAACTAGCCTACTGTTCGAAAATTTTAACTGAGAAAACTTCCGAAATGTTCCTAATTTTAACGAACAATAATACTATGTCAATAGAAAACGAAAAAAAAAGAGCCAAATTAAAACCTAAAACGAACAGAAATAAAGTCCCATAATAATTCAAACTTAAAACTAACGGAAACTAAAATAAATAATCATATTTAACATAAAGATAACGGATACTGCGATAAATGAATAAATAGATCCTAAAAAAAACAGAAACCACAATTAATAATAGAATCAAACTTAGAACAAACAGAAATCACCTCAAACAGGAGAAGGACTACGACCCCCTAAACGTTCGAAAGGCCAGAGCGTCAGTGCGATTTACTGAAAACTAACATATTTTAAACGTTTTCTCTTTTATAATCATAACAACTTTTTCTTAATTTTGACCAGTAAAAACCAACCTGTCCAAAATTCATATCGATTTTGATCAAATGAAAATGACACTCGAGCTGTTTATAAGGTTTGAGAGGGAGGGAGGGGCTGTAGCATAAATCTTATTACAAACTTGACCATTAACATATTATAGTCTAGTTTTTCGTTGTATCCCTATTGATGTTATGACAAATAAAAAAATACACTGCTCGAAATAAAAACAGTTTTCAGTAAAGCATAAGCGTCGCTCTCGCCTTTAGCAGGTTTAGGGAAGGGTGGCATACTCCTGTTTGTGGTGATTTTTCTTCGTTTTAGGTGTGATTGTATTATTCATTTTAGTTTCTATTGGTTTTAGGAGATATTTATTCATCTATAACAGTCTGTGTTAACTTTATTTGAGAAAGGATTATTTATTCTAATTTCTGCTCATTGTAGGCTTCATCTATTCACTCATTTTAGGTTTCTTTTATATGCCTCCTTAATTTTCTTTGAAAAACTTCTTCTCTTAGAAACGTTTTTTTAAATGAATTAAAAGAAAAAGACTTACTTTTTAAGTCTGTTAAGCCTCTCTTCTTCCACTCCGATGTATTTATTTAATTGTTGTATCAGTTCAGATTCTGTTTCTATTAACGGCTCCATATCAACTATGGCTGTAAATACTTCAGCTTTAGCATAGTTCATAAATATTCTTAACACTGAGTACAGAGCAACCCACAACATTTTGTTCTTCCTTTTGACGAGGGTAGCGAGACAGTCAAGATTGCTATTTTCTAAAAATAAAAGAAAAGACAAATAATTAACGCTATAAGTACTAATAAATTCTTAAGGGACCGATTAAGGTACTTCCGGATTATATGGTACACACTCGAGAAGTGAAGTTTGGTCAATACTAATGAAATAAAACAAAACATAATGAAAATACAATACTTTAGCAACAAAATTATGAAAACTACGACAAAGAATTATGGTAGGGGGGCCGCACAGAACGTATTATGTTAAATACCTAACCTAATCTAACCAAAATACCAACTAAATATTTAATTAAAATATAGCTACAATGTAATTTTCCACCGAGCCGATGCTGACTGTCTGGTAAAAAGGCCGGTTATTGTCTCGTCTTCGTGATCCAAACTCTCGATTGTGTACCATAGAATACGGAAGTACCCCGATTAAGTTTAATGTTGTTCCTGAATATTAAAAAGCGTAGCGTTCATTTTTGTCACCACGGTCGTCGCAGGCACAACACCAACAAATATAGATAAAGGGTTGTTCAGTCTGGTTTTCCAGCTGCATTGAATGGTATAAAAAAAATCAATAATCAAATTTTAGCATAAAAATACCAAAAATAAATCTTCCGCTGTATGTCTAACTCTAAGAAATGAGTGCGTGGGTACATGTTGCATAAAATTCATAGTTTTCACTAAAATATAGTTAAGGGACTTTCCAAAGACATTTTTCAAGCTACGTCAAACGGTGTACACCTAAAAAATAGTTTCAAATTCCATTACAAAGATACCATCACAAGAATCCTTTTATGCTTAATTCTAAGATATGCGTGTACGAATGCATTGTTGCTAAATCCAGAACTAAGAGAATAGCACTGAAATCAGGGTGTTTCCACAAAAAAGTCATTATTATTTTACGCGAGAACCACAATACAAATATAGCATCAAATATTTAAAAAAACAGTCAATATTTTTTTCTTTTTTATTAGAGTCCCTAATAGCTAAGGATACTTAAATCCAAACCAATATTAATCCGTTCCCTTAAAAACAAGCTCAATAAAATTAAGAATATTAATGAAAAAACAATAGAAGCAAAACCAAAATCGAATACGAGTTTTAAGAGCAGAAAAAAAGAAATATATAAATGCCATATGATGGCATTGTAACAAAGATGTTAGCTTCTGGTAGCCAAAATTGGTCCAAATAGCCTATCCCTCAGACAAATTGTTGCATGCGCTTTTTGATAGCTTGGAAGTTCATAAAAATTTGGGAATCCACATCTATTAGTGGCATAACGAATACTACAAATTTGTACTGAAGTTTCAAGTACTAAGCACCTGATCATACATGTACTTTAGCAATACTTGTTTTAAGTGCATGACTTGTACTTAAGAAGTACTTAATGTGTTTTCTTTTACTGGATTATTAGTTAAATCTATAACCTATTAAAAACATTTAATGCTACAAGACTGAAACATTAACATAATGAATTTGCTCAAGCGTGCTATTAAGAAGTTAGGATCTTTGAAAGACAATTTATATTGCTACTATATTACAGCCTAACCTGTGACAGCCGCAAATTTGAAGTGAGTGAAACTTTTTCTAACACTAGAACAATTAGAATAGGATAAAAAGTATCTTGAACATTTATCAAGGATGGAAAAGCTTTTGGTGTGCATTCAATGCTGGTTCTAGCCATGGGCAGAATGGGCAGCTGCACCTCTCCCAGTTTTAAAGGTTGGCTGACTATTACACAAAATATAAGCAGGCGCGTAACCAGCTTAGAAGTCTCTCCAGAAATATCACCGAGAAGTATGAGGAATCAGTGGCAGCTGCAACAAAAACTAACCCTAAGAAATTTTGGAGGTATGTGTCATCGGGTAAGCCTGGAAGGCATTCTGTCACTCAACTTGTACAAGATGGATCTAAAATCTGCGACCCAAGGGAGATAGCTAATGCATTAAATAAGCAGTTTATTTCAGTATTCACAGTTGCAGATAATGCCCCACTTCCAGACCCCCCACAGTACGAAATTCAAAAAAATATGCCGCCCATTAATATTACTAAAGTAGATGTAGAGACTCGACTAAAGAAGATTAACCCAAATAAATTAACAGGACCTGACGGAGTGCCCCCTCGGCTCTTAAAGGAGACGTATGCAGTACTATCACATCCTCTCACCCTACTATTCCAAAAGTCCCTAAATACTAAATCTATTCCACAAGACTGGAAGGAAGCTTACATTACACCTGTTCATAAAGGAAGCAGCACAGATGAAGCCAGCAACTATCGACCAATTAGTCTCACCTCGGGAGTGGGAAAACTTCTTGAAGGCATAGTTAATTCAGCCATTATTGAACACCTAAATGCGAACAAGCTACTATCTCCTAGCCAGCATGGCTTCCGCCCCAGTCGATCAGTTGATACTAACCTCATTGATGCTTACGAGCATGTCACAGAACTTATGGACACGGGATCCCCAGTTGATATGATATTATTAGACTTAGCGAAAGCGTTTGATAAAGTATGTCATAGGAGGCTAAATTCTAAACTCCACGCAATAGGCCTCCACGATGAAGTCATAAATTGGACGATGCAATTTCTTACCAACAGGAAGCAGGTGATAAGAGTATTTGGGGATGGTGGATCAATTTTCTTCTCAGAATCAGCAGATGTAGAAAGCGGAGTACCCCAAGGCACGGTTTTGGGCCCAACTCTATTCAACATCTATATTAATGATGCATCTTCAATCATAAAGAATAAGATTTGCTTATATGCTGATGATTCCAAAATAATCGGTCCGATTTATGACCCCCAAAGTACCAAAGACATCCAAGCAGATCTCGACGCACTCTCAACGTGGGCAAAAACCTGGCGACTAGAATTTAATATCCAGAAATGCAAGGTCATACACTTTGGAGCAAACAACCCTCTCAGCCAGTATTTTATGGAATCCAATTGTGGTTCTAAACAGCCACTTACCACCAGTCACTGCGAAAAAGATCTGGGAGTCTTGGTTGATAACAAGCTCAAATTCAACTTACACACGCAGTCTGCAGTAGCCAAAGCCAACCAAACTCTTGGTATAATAAAGAGAACGTTCTGCAGTAGATCTCCAGCAGTGATTACTAAGCTCCTAAAGGGCCTGATCCGACCAAAATTAGAATTTGGGATGTCCTTTGCCACGCCAGTTAACAAGCTTGACCAATTGATTCTGGAATCGGTGCAGCGGAGAGCAACGAAATGCATAAGGGGCTTTCAAAATTTGCCATATTCTACCAGACTCCAGAGGCTCAAAATACCATCTCTCACATACCGACGTAAGCGAGGAGATGTATTGATGACATTCAAATTGATCTGCAATCACGATATCATCCCTGACTTATTCCAGTTAGATAGTTCGTCAAGAACAAGAGGGCACCCTCTAAAGCTCTACCGGAAACGCGCTAATACCAGGCTGCGAAACAAATTTTCTCCAACCGTGTGGTTGGCTTATGGAATTCCCTTAGCCAGATTGCAGTCATGTCCCCTAATACTGAAGCCTTCAAGTCAGCTGTTGACAGAGATTGGTGCAGCAAGCCATGGCACACAGTTTGGGATGCGCCCGATGAGCTGATCCACCATCATCATTGACCGGCGTCTACAGGATTCGTCCTTATCGCTGGCTAGTGCGATTTAAGGTAAGGTAAACATAAGCTATAACTTTTGAGAATAGTGCTTCAACCAATTCCAAATAGAAATATTCTCTTATATGACTTTAAATTCCAATTATTTCATATTTTTAGCTATACAACTCCCACTAAAGTAGCTACTTAATTGACTAAAAAATTATCTCAGTTGTAATTCCGTTTGTCAGTAAAGCATTATTTCCGTAGGAAGTTCGAGAAATTTCCAGCACTAATCTCGTAATTCACGAGGTACGAGGCTTTCTATTGTTTGCAGTTGGCAATACTCCCGGCGCTGATCTGTCAATTTTGTCTATCGCCCACAGTTTTATAGGGTTATAATCATTTAGGCTGCGAATTTCATATGTCAAGTTACTGATGCAATTTCATTCAGTGATCCTTCATAAGTGCAATGGCAAAGTGTGTTGTCAATCAGTGGAACATTTTTGGAAGTACCAACAACAGAAAAGCAATAAGTACTCTCAATAAAGTAGCACTTTTTTGTGCACGGAAATCGGTATAGGACATAGAGAAACTGTAAATGATAAATTTGAAAGTAGAAATAGAAAAAAAAATATAGAACTTGTTGAGTTGCTGAAAGTGGTTTCTAACGACGCTAAGTTAGTTTTTGGTAATCTTCCAAAAATTTCTACTTATGTGTCTAAGATAATTTAAGATGAGTTTCTGCACATTTCTAAACGAATAGTTTTGAAAAAGATTGCTGATTAGGTCAATGAAGATAATGATGGGTTTTTCACTTCAATTGTTGATGAGTCCAGATATATTGGTATAAAGGAACAAATGGCTATTTGCATCAGATATACAAACAAACAAAAAATTATTTGAATGGTTTTTGGGATTCTTTTAGCTTTCTGAGCCAACTCCAAAAGCTCTGCGCAAAATATTAAGCTTTTTGGAAGAGAATGGTTTGAACACAACGAAACGAATTGGCCAGGCTTAAGATGATGCATCTGCAATGAGAGGACATTTGGGAGGAATAAATGTTCTGGTTTGAGAAGTGGCTGAAAATCCATGTGCTTGTGTACAGTGTTAGAAACATCGCCTGAATTTAGTTTTAGTAGACAGCCAAAAATGTAAAAATAGTTGATGGCACTCTACGATTGCTTGAAGCTATTTGTTCTTTCCAGTCAGCATCTACTCTCAGACACCAAAAATTTGAAGATGTTCAAGAAAAGGAAGATCACAAAAGAAGAATATACGGAATGCCACAGCAGAGCAATACTCGATGGGTCTGCAAATACAAAGATGTTATGTAGCCTAATTATAATATAACTTTTTGTTTGTAATTTCAGCGATAAAGGAATTCATGAGATCTGCAAATAAAATAGAAACTGCTACCACAAAAGGATTTCTGCTACAACTCAAACAGTTGGATGTTATCTTCACCCTTTAGTTTTTAGGAGAGATTTTAGAACACTCGGATACAACATCAATAACGTTGGAGAAGGATGGCTTATTTATGGGTTCAGCAATTAAAGTAATCGACAGTTTGAAAAAAATGCTGCAAATTAAAAGATCAGAGCTTTTCTTCAGTGAATGCTGGTCAATAACTTGTTGTTTGGAAAAAAAAGTTGGAGCACCACTACCATGTAATGACAAAGCTTCAAACGTAAATTTTAAGCATATACAACAAGTATCCTCCAAGTATTGTGAATCAGTTCTTATGTCAACAGCAGCTGAGAGAACAGTCTTCCACAAAAATCTTTAAACAAACAAATGTTGTTTGAAGTTGTAGATAGAATAATATCTGAACTTGAACGGAAGTTTACCAACGATTCATCTGTTTCTGATGTATTCAAAGTATTGAACCCAACAAGGAATGAGTTTATGTTTGTAGATGCTGTAATCAGTTTTCCAGGTCACTAGAACATATTTAAAGAGCAAACCAATTTAAAGTACAAAGTAGAACTAGCAAAAGAAGTTTTTTTTTTTACCAATTTCAAGGAAATATAAAGGAATTCTACTTCACTTTGCTTGAACAAAAACTTTTGTGTCACAAATTATGTGATACAAAGATTGGGTAAATTCTGTTCACTCCCCCTGTAACCAACATTGTGGCTGAGAGAAAAAAAATAGCTTACAATAACCTCTCAAGTTAGCAAAAAGGTGCTAACAAAACTAGCAAGTAATTTGAAACACTCTTAGATACTGCTTGAGAGGGGGCACGGGTGAATATTTGAACCCACAATGGTTTTTCTAGTACCTGGATTGGGCTACAGATCTAATCCTTAGTTTCATGTATGTAGCAAAGCAATTTTTATAGTTCAAGAAACACTGCTCAACACTATTACTTCTCTTCAGAAGGAGACACTATAAAATTCTGAAACTACTTTAAACAATTATAAAACACTTACTTGGATATTATTCCAAAAAGCACTTAACTATACTTTACCCCTGTCCCCCCTAATGTGCAAATATAAGCCCAATTTGTATAGGTCTATTTTCTGCGGATTTTCTTGTTGATTGAGGTCATCAACAATGATTGTTTGTCATTAAGTTTATTTGAAGATCTTTGTTGACTACAACATACATCAGGAAATCTATGAGGAATATACAGATTGGGCTATAGATTTGTAAATTGGGGGGGGGGGTAGGGATAAAGTGCTCTTAGTAATAATATAAGGTTTTTTTGTTAAAGATGAGGAAGCAATCCAAAGATTAAAAACCAGAGCCACCTCGTGGTGCAAGTGACAATATAGCAATTACTTGTTGACTAAAGTTGTACCAATGGGCAGACAATTTTAGAAAGCATGTGTATAAAAATTACAATAAGGTCAGGCAAGATTTAGCAAACCAATATTGGTCCTTTGTTGAAAAAAAATATAGAGGAACTTGGTTTGATATGAAAAGAGTGTTCATACAGACCACAGCAAAACAGACAAAAACCACTTGGAAACAAAGACCAAAAGTGCTCCTTTACATAACATAAGAAATCAGGCCAGCAACCCAAACGAAAAAACAGCTCTGGAGAAGGTACAAGGATGTTCCAACACAGACAAAATATGATCATTTTTAACCAATGCAAAATAAAGTCTTGTATTTTACCAGAGAATTTACAAGCAAGTATGAGGAGTCATTAGCATCAGCATCAAAAACCAATCCAAAGAGGTTTCAGAAATATGCCTCAATTCAAAATCCCAGTAGACATTTGGTAACAGAAATCTCAGTTAATGGTAACACTACAGCCAATCCTGGAGATATAGCTGAAGCTCTGAACAAGCAGTTCAAGTCAGTTATCACACCTCCAGATGACACTCCCTTGCCAGAAATGATGGAGTACAACATTGGGAAGCCAGCATAAATTATCACCCTTGAACCTCTGGATGTAGAACTGAAACTCAGAAGATTGAATCCAAATAAGTATGTTGGCCCTGGTGGAGTTCACCCTTGGACCTTCAAAGAGGCTCATTTTGAGCTTGCCCTTCCCTTGAGAAAACTATTCCAAAGTCTCTGGGTACCAAACAAGTTCCTCAAGATTGGCAAAATCCAAATATTGTGCTTGTCCACGAGGATAGAAGTAGGAATATTGTCACCAATTACCAAATCATTAGCATCACTTCAACAGTAAAATTCTTGAAGGAATTCAGATTTGGATACTTGGTTTAGAAAAGCTGGAGTACAGTATTGAGAAGCCAATGCAAAATATCTCCATTGAACTTATAGATATAGAACTACAGTTTAGAAGGTTGAATCCAAACACGTCTGTTGGCCTTGATGGGGCTCACCATTGGACCTTCAAAGAGGCCTATTTGGAGCTTGCCATTCCCTTGAAAAAAAAACTGTTCCAAAAGTATCTGGATACCAAACAAGTTCCTGAAGATTGGCAAAATGTGAATATTACGCCTGTCCACAAGGGTGGAAGCAGGAATAATAAGACCAATTACCAGCCTGTTAGCATCACTTCAGCAGTTAGTAAAATTCTTAAAGGAATTATGAAACATTTAATTTGCAACAAACTCCTCACAGGCAGCCAGCATGGCTTCAGATCTGGATGCTCGATTGAGACATATATTATAGGTGCTTATGACTATGTCATTGAGTTTTTAGGTTGTGGTACTCCAGTTGACATGATCCTTTTAGGTTTTGCCAAAGCATTTGACAAAGTCTGTCATTGCCACCTGAGGACAAAATTAAAAGCTACTACCAACCACTTGGAGGTTGTACAATGGGTCATGCAGTTCCTCATAGGAAGAAAGCAGAGAGCTAAGGTATTTGGGGACAATGGGGAAGAATTCTTCTCAAAAGTTGAAAGTGGCATGCCTCAGGGAACAATCTTGGGTCAAACATTGTTCAATATTTGTTATTAATGATGCTCCAAAAGCTGTAAAAAGTAAGATATGAGACTTTGTGCTGATGATTCAAAGCTCATTGGGTCTGCAGAACTGTCAGTTGCAAGATCTTCCATACAGGTAGACCTAAATTTGATTTCACTTTGGGTATGCAAGTGGAAGCTTGAATTTAACATTCAAAAGTGCAAGATGGTGAACTTTGGGAGAAAGAATGTAAGGTGACAGTACCATATGAGTGGAGGGGATAGCTTCAGACAATTGATTGACTCTTCAGCAGCTGGGAGAGACTTGGGAATTGTTGTTGACAAGGAATTGAAATTCCTCAAACAGCAGTTGTCAAAGCATCTCAAACCCTTGGCATAATCAAGCATACAGTATGCAGTAGATCATCCAAGGTTATGATCAAACTGTAAAAGGATCTTAGGCAACTATTGCTAAAATTTGGGATGTGGGTTAGGCTACAACTCCCCTGAACAAGGGTGACCACCAGAAAATAAAATCTGACCAACGATGGGCAACAAAAGCTGTTGGTGGATGCAAGAATGATAACTACCCATCTCATTTGAATAAACCACAGCTCTGAACACTCATGTACATACATTGAAGAGATGATGTCATAATGATGTATAAGCTTTTGAATGTTGACTCCTCCTGTTCAAAGCCCTTTCAATTTGATGAATTCTCTAGGCCTAGGGGACATACCAAGAACTTGTCCCAAAAAAGGGCAGATACCACAGTCTGTAACCACTACTCCTCCAATAGGGTCACCAGACCTCAGTTTGCCCCCCCCCCCCCAGTGGAACTTGATTTCTTCCAAAATCTGGTAAAAACTAAGATAAATCTGCATAATTCAAGCATCAACAAAAACAGATCAGTTTTTTTTTAGTTTATATTTATCTTTATAGTACTAAATAAAACCTTTATGGTACCAAATGGCTTATTTTTTAATTTTTCTTATCATTTTTTAGTTTTTCTTATTGGATCTTCAATAATTTGGAGAAAAGGATTATTATATATCCCATGCCCCTTCACTATCCAGATATGCATCCCTCTTTCCCTCCCCCCATAAAATGCTGGAGATTTGCCCCTGCACTGCTCTAGTAGCCTATCCCATTATGGCTTAAAATCCTACTTAAATTTTTAGTGTTGTTTTCTAAAACCTAGAATCAAAGAAAAGTAGAAACTAAACCAAAATTAGACCTATAGCAAGATATACCATAGCCTAGGGTGTTTTTTTTCACAAGGTTGAAACAGGTCTGGTAAACTTTCTGATTGGCCTAACTCACTAATTAGATAGCCTACCTAAGAAATAGACACCTTTAGAATTACAGTTTTATCCTGAACCTAAATATAACATTCATTACCATCAGAAATGAACTTTATCCCACACACCCCCCCCCCCCAAATGCCCAAATACATAGGCTAGGCCTACCCTGAATTGTACATAGGCTATCCAATTAATTTTCTGTTATTTTGACAAACTACTTAATTAATTTGTAGAAAAGAGTGGCTTATGGAGGATTCAGTGCATAGATACAATTCAGGATAGACTATATATTTAAAAGTACGGGGGTGGAGGGTAGACTAGTAAAGTTCAAAGCCTCTCATCTCAATTCCATACCTAAACCACTAGCCTAGCCTACAATTGGACCCATGATCAATAGAAATGCTTGAACACATCTTCAGAGGCCTTGGTTTCGTTTGTTGACCATGTTAATCGACTATCATTGGTACAATATAGGCTACATCAAAGACAATTTTTGGAGAAAAACTAGTCTAGCCTATCGCCACCACAATTATTGTTTTTAATTTTACTTACAGTAATCACTTAGACTATAGAACACACAAGTGCAGAAAATAAAATTAAAGTATCCAATACAACATGTCAGATCCTTCACAGGCAGAAGTTCTAATCAAACTAGCTGGAATATTTGAATGACTTTACCATATTGCAATGACACATGGCCTACGTGAATTACGGTTCGAACCTTTGCCAAAAAGTTGATAGGAATGCGATTTTTTAAATGGAATGAAGTGCAAACAATTATTAAAGAAAGGAATCATCATATTCTTTTGTATCATTAATGGGAACACTTTTGATGATACACTTTTTGTATCATAATGTATCATTCATTCACCTGGTTCTATTGCTTTCTTTAAAATATTAAATAAAAAAAAACAAGTTTTTTTTTTAAATGAAAGTAAGGAGAGACATTAAAACTTTAAACGAACAGAAATTATCCCGTATATGAAAGGGGCGGTCCCATCCTCAACGCCTCGCTCTTTACGCTAAAGTTCTTTATTGTTTTAAAAATAAAGTTGTAAGACAGAGTCAGACTTTAGCGTAAAGAGCGAGACGTTGAGGAGGGGACAACCACTTTCATATACGGAATAATATCTGTTCGTTTTAGTATTTAGTGACGTTCCTTACTTTCAGTTTAAAAAAAAACTAGTTTTTTTATTTAATTTCTGAACATTTAGGAGTTAATGCAGCTTTTATTTTGGCTCACCATACATGAGTAATTAAGACGTAATGTGAATATTAGTTTTACTTTTTTTTGGTTAAATGGCTTACTCTAAATTTTGTTCTGACGTAACTTACGAATTAACTTACGTAACGAACTTCTATATTCATATATTTTTATTACGTATATTAGGGGGCTTGCCCCATATTCAATACCTCGCTCTATACGCTAAAGTTCAGATTTTGTTCCAATTCTTTAAGAATGAACCGCTTAATCACAAAGACCGTTAATTAGAATAAATAGGTCTGATGAAAGCACAAAAAAAAACTTTAGCGTAAAGAGTGAGGTAATGACTAGGAGGCGAACCCGATCATATACGTAATAATTTCTGTTCGTTTTACATTTTGATGCTGCTCCTTACTTTCAGTTGAATTTTTTTTTATTATTATTTAATTTCTGATCGTTTTTTTTTAAATAATACTGAAAAATCCGGCGCCCCCTTCATAGCAATGTCCTTTGCCCAGGAAAACTTCCTCTATGGAAAGATACTCCCATGTAGCGTGGGAGGGGGCCTAATTGCCCTCCAGTTTTTGGTCCCTTAAAAAGGGCACTAGAACTTATAATTTTCGTCAGAATGAGCCCTTCCGCGATATTCTACGACCACTGGTTCGATACGATCACCCCTGGGGAAAAAAATAAATAAATAAACACCATCCGAAAATACAAAATTCCACATTTTTGCAGATAGGAGCTTGAAACTTCTATAGTAGGTTTCTCTCGTATGCTGAATTTGATGGTAGGATTTTCATTAAAGTTCTATGACTTTTATGGGGTGTTTCCTCCTTTTTTCAAGAATAAGGCAAATTTTCTCAGGTGCGTAACTTTTGACGAGTAAGACTAAACTTGATGAAACTTATATATTTGAATCAGCCTAAAAATTTGATTCATTTGATGTATCTGTTGGTATTTTTAGAGTTTCCAGTTTCTTTAGAGTTTTTTAGAGTTTCGCACTGCAAGATGGTATTGATGCCTCGCAGGGCGGTTTGGCAACCCAGGAAAAGGGAGCTGGTTTTGAGGTCCCGTGGGATGAGGTTGATGCCTCGCGGAATGGTTTTGTTGCACTGCGAGATGATTTGATGCCTCGCAGGGCGGTTTGGCTACCCATGGAAAGGGAGCTGGTTTTGAGGTCCCGTGGGATGAGGTTGATGCCTCGCGGGATGGTTTTAATGCATAGCGCTAATAGTCATGTAGAGATATCAACAGAAGTACTGCCATTTGTCGAACCACAAGTTAGTAGAGCAAAACCAAATAGGTCAAAACCGAGCCGTTCCGCAGCAATAATACCCCGAGGATTTTATTGGTAATAATGTCTTGACGTCATTGCAGCATGGTAGGCTAATCAAACTGCAATGGTTGACATATCTATTCCATTATTTATAAGTTTATGCAATTTCATTTATTTTTCGCTGGTATTTTCAGGATTAATTAGCCTTTCTCGGTCATTCCTTTGTTGGAGGCGAATGGAGTTCGTTCGGAATGATGCAGACCTTGTCTGCTGACAACGTGCCTCTGGATATGGGGTCATCCCTTAACTAAACACTCTGATCAGGGTTGCTGCAACCTCATGTGGTGGGTGGAGCCCACCCCGGGAATATCAGTATCTAGGTTAAACCTAGCTCTAATCAGATTCTAGGCCTAGGGTCGGTTGGGCTAGTGACCCTCCACCTGAAAATCAAGTGCTACGCAAAGTGACTACATAGCCTCGGATCCGGACCTCCTTTTAAGATCTCGACCTACGCGCGTCAACGGACATGCTGACGACGTCAGAAAAACTGACAGACTGAACCTTTTAGACCAAAGGGGGCTTCGAATAGCCACCTGGAATGTTTTGACCCTGAATTCACCTGCATCAAAGAACCTACTTTCTCAAGAACTTCGTAAGAATAAAGTGGCGATTGCTGGTCTCACAGAAACCCGTCTTACTGGAAGTGGAGAAGAGCGAATAGGCGATAATCACTCGTTAGTCTGGTCTGGAGGGAGCATGAGAAGAAATGGTGTTGGCCTCGCGCTAAACGGCCTTGCAAAAAAGGCCTTACTCTTGCACGAAGCTGTATCGGGCAGAATAATGAAGGCCCGCTTTGGGCACAAGCATGGCAAGATGACAATTTTTGTATGCTATGCCCCGACCAACGATTCTGACGACGTAATCAAGGAAGAGTTCTACTCTGCTCTGTCCAGATGTCTGTCAACAGTTTCCCCCACGATGTCACTGTTCTTCTCGGTGACTTCAATGCTACAGTGCGAGATGATATGGGTGTTTGGCGTGGCACAATTGGACCTGTATCCCCCGACCCACTGAACGACAACGGCCTTCGCCTACTCGAACTGTGCTGATCCCATGAACTTGTGATCGCAAACACCTACTTTCAACGTAAGACTATCCACCAGTACACGTGGTATAGTAACGATGGTCGCACAAAGAAGATGATTGACTACATCATTATTTCTAAACGCTGGAGATCATCGCTGAGGAACTGCAGAACTTACAGATCAGCAGAGCTCGGAAATGCAGATCACCGGCTTTTGTGTGCTGATGTCCAGCTTCGCCTCCATGCACAGCGATCGGACAGAAAACCAGTAGCAGCGGATATTGGGAAACTAAAGGAGCCAGATACTCGCCAGAAGTATAGTGTTGAGATATCAAATTGCTTTGAGCTCCTGGGCACACTCAACAACAGCGAAGACGCCTGGAAGTATTTTAAATCACAGACCAGCGAAGCAGCACAGCTGGTGCTCGGCAGGCGGAGTTTCCCGAATAAATCGTGGCTAACTGACGAACCACTGCAGGTCATAGAGCAAAGGCGGAGGGCAAGACTTCTTGGGGACATGGCCACCTATCGAAGGCTCAATGGAGTGTGGAACAGACTTATTCACCGAGACCAAACTCAGTTTGTTGCAAGGAAAGCCGATGAAATCGAACTAGCAGCAAAAAAGAAAGACATGGGTAACCTGTTCAAGCACCTCCGCAATCTCACAGAAAATAAAACACCAGCATTGGGACCCGTCCTATCCAGGGATGGGACACTTCTCTCTGATGAGGGTTCTTGTCTCGAGCGGTGGAAGGACCACTTCTGCTCACTCCTGAACAACACTAGCACGTCTATGCCTCCTACTGATAGTCCCAGCCAACCTGGCAGTCCAAGATACGAAACAGATGCTCCTCCAGACGAGCCTTTTAGCCCATCAGAAATTGGAAATGCAGTAAAAAGGCTCAAGAACAATAAAGCTGCCGGTATCTGTGGCCTGAGTGCGGAGCTGCTAATATATGCAGGTCCTGTTGTGCTCCTGTTTCTCCACACCCTGTTCTCTACAATGTGGCAAACCGAGATAATTCCCGAGGATTGGCGGAAGGATGTCATTATCCCTTTATGGAAGAGGAAAGGTTCTAGAAGCGACTGCTCGAACTACCGTGGAATAACCCTACTGTCTGTCCCAGGAAAACTTTTCTCAATGGTCCTGCTAGATCAATGTCGAAATATCATTCGTAAAATCCGGCGACCGGAGCAAGCTGGTTTCATGTCGGACCGTTCAACCATCGAGCAGATTTTTACGGTCCGACAAATCATAGAAAAAGCCACGGAGTTCCGACAAAAAGCTTTTTTTTACCTTCGTCGACGTCCGTACTGCGTTTGACTCAGTGGACTGAGAAGCTCTTTGGCGGATTCTAGAATCGACAGGCCTCCCTGAGAAATACTGCACACACTTCAAAGCTCTACACCATGGGACGGAGAACTGTGTTCAAGTGAACGGCCGCCACAGCCCGTTCTTCCAAATCACGACAGGAGTGCGTCAAGGATGTGCAGTTGCCCCAGAGCTCTTCAATGTCATCATAGACTACGTTATGACAAGGACTACTTCACGTCTCATCTTTAGACTCAAGTTTGGAGATCGTGTCATTACAGATGCTGATTTTGCCGATGACTTGGCCATTCTGGCGGACTCCATGGAGCAGTTGCTGGAAGCGCTTCGAATCCTACGAGAAGAGGCTGCCAAAGTAGGACTGCAGATAAACTGGACTAAAACGAAAATCATGGCCATTGATCCATCCTCTCCTGCTGCCAATCCTTCAGTTAGCCTGGATAGCACCACTAGCATCGAATTTGTCCAAAGGTTCACCTACCTGGGTTCCATAATTTCTTCAGATGGCTCGCTTCTCTCTGAACTACAAGCGAGAATATCCAAAGCGTCTTCTGCCATGGGCAGACTGAACCGTCACCTCTGGCGAAAACCGAACATCAGTCGCACAACGAAGCTGCGGATTTTCAACGCCCTCGTCGGCTCTGTGATGCTCTATGGAGCTGAGACGTGGCAAGCTTCAGCCGCAACCCTCAAGGCAATTGATGTCTTTCAGTCGAAGAGCCTGAGGAGGATCGAAGGTCTACGATGGTTCGACTTTGTCAGCAATGAGAAGCTGCTGCAGCTCACCAAGCAGTCTCGGTTTTCGACCCAAGCAGCCGAGCGAACACTACGATGGTTCGGACACCTACCTCGAATGCCTCCACACATACCTGCGAAAACGATCCATGACTTCGACCCTGTCAAAGCCGGTTGGAAGTGACCTCGCGGCCAACCGAAGAAACGATGGTCTGACAGCCTGTCCGAGTTCCTGGCGATGGCAAATATCAGGCTGAGCGATGTGCAAACGCTTGCCATGGACCGAAGAGGATGGAGGAGGCAGACGTCACTCTCTACGCCGAGCAGCGCTCGGCAGGAGACATAAGTAAAGTCAAAGTAAGTCATTCCTTTTGCCCTAATCCGAAGTTTATACATAATCCCAACTTTCCTTGTCCTCATCAAATTCAGGGGTATGGAGAACAAGTCTATTTTAAAGTATACAGAGAAAAATTAAGTGTTAAAATAACCAGTTTCCGACTACTGTTGTTAGTGTGGTTCGTTTATACTATGTAAGTTTTTACTTATGTAAGTATTGTGTAGTGTTTATATTATGTAATTATTTACTAGTTCATGCTGTAGAATGTTAGTAGGTGAGAAGTGAATAATTTGGGAAGGGAATGTTTTGAATTCAATTAAAGTTTGAGGGTTTAATGAGAAGAGGATACGCCAAATTTGGGAAGTTTAACTTAAAACAGGGGGGAGAATCTGTAAAGTATTTGGAACATAAATTCGAGAAGCCTTTTTCCGGATGTCTCATTTCCTAGAGATTTGGCCATTTATGTGTCAACGAGAGTGGTCCAGGGGGGGCTCTTGGGACTAAAGCTAGTCGCGGGAAAGGGTTCGTTCCCAGGCTTCCGTTCCAGGAAAGTTATACTCTTGGTACACTTCTAAAGGCAGTCTATCTTTCGCCTTCGTCGTAGTTAGTTGTTCTTGTGCTACCTTATTTTCTCTGTGTGTATTCGCACGTCATTTAATAAAGACCATGTACCAACGTTTATCGTCTATCTTTGGAATTTACGCAAACCATTACATCTGCCAATATAAAAGGCATACAAATAAAGAAGTAAACAGAGGTTTACACTATTGAGCCAGGTCGCTCCTTACTTACATTTCGTTACCACGGTTGAACTGGTTGAAAGACTGTATGGGACTGTATGAATAGCCGTTGTTATATTAAATTTGTAAAATAAAAAACATTTTTTTTTTCAACTAAAAGTAGTGAGCGACATTAATTGGAACAACAATTATTCCGTATATGAAGGGTTGCCCCCTCCTCAATACCTTGCTCTTTATGCTAAGGCTGTTAGTATTTTTAAAAAAGCTTCGTATTCTAATTAAACGACCCCTGTGTTTCAGTAGCCGTTATTAAAAAATTGGGACAAACAGTCAAACTTTAGCGTAAAGAGCAAGGTATCGAGGAGGGGGCAACCTTTGAATTTAGGGATACTTCCCCCCTATTTCAAAAATCAGGTAAATTTTCTCAGGCTCGTAACGTTTGATGGGTAGCACTAAACTTGATGAATCTTATTTATTTGGAATCAACATAACAAGCTTTTTTAAAAGCAATGATTCTTTTGATGTATCAACTGATATCAAAGTTCCGTTTTTTGGAGTTTCGGCTACTATTGAGCCGAGTCACTCCTTACTTACAGTTCGTTACTACAA
Organism: Artemia sp. Qi Xiang Cuo; assembly: GCF_049724085.1. Classification (NCBI taxonomy): domain Eukaryota; kingdom Metazoa; phylum Arthropoda; class Branchiopoda; order Anostraca; family Artemiidae; genus Artemia; species Artemia sp. Qi Xiang Cuo. The sequence continues at coordinate 29,414,756 of NC_142812.1, read as the reverse complement.
ACTGTTTCATACATGTACATATGCTGTACGCACTGCGAGCGACATAATATTTTTTTCTTTTTTGTAGACTATGGCGTTTTTTGCCTTAGTATGGCGTTTTTTGCAATAGTACATTTTCTGAATGATAAATTTCTAATAATCACAAGCAATAAATTGTTATTTATTATCATGATTATTTTAAATGTATAGTTTTATGATTAAGCAACAAAAATTAAAGCCTGAAACTGATAGCTAGAATGGCACAGTAGAAATTTTTCTAATGCTGAGTCCTTAAAACTTTTACAGGGAAGAAACTAAGATTTCCAAGAAATTTTAGTCAAGCTAATGTGATATTTTGTTCTAAATAATATCAATTTTATACTTTTTTTTATGAAAAAGGTTAGAGCACCAGGCTACTAAAAACTTCAGCCCTGATGTGCCACTAGTCATCCATTTACCTAGGTTTTCTCCCTACAGTTGCGTTATTTGAACTGAGTTTTAAAAGAATACAGTAGGGGATATATCTTCTTATGAGAAATACAACCGTCCCATGTTTCTGTGTTTCCTGTATTGGTTTTGTAAACAGTAGTAGCAAGTAGAATGCATCTATGGAATTTGGAAAATTATGTTCCTTCCTGTGCTATTTGGGTAGATTATGTTCCCGTGGTACCTTTCCAAGCAAAGTGATTAAACACGTTTTGAAACTACATACTATTTGCTTGATGCTCTACACCTTTTCAAAGAGAGTGAGTATCCTCTCACACCTGTTCCGTTTCTTTGAAGTATGTGCTGTCAGACTGGTTTCTGATTTTTTGGACAATTGCCTTAACTCGAGAGTAGTTTGTTATTAATGCGTCGCTGCTAATTAAAAAATTGGATGCTACACTCAGAATTGTTTGATTGACATATGCTGTTGAAACATTTTGTGTAAAAGCTAACTATATTTGCAAAAAGGGATAAGGGATTCGCAAATTGGACTGTACGAGCGATCTCATTTGAATAATAGGGACAAAAAGAGAGCTAGATAACATTTGCGAATTGGATCATATGAAGGTGGAGAAAAAAGGGTTAAAGCAATTTAAAGTTAAGGTAACCTTAGGGAGCATGTTAAATCGCAGCTTGTTTATTAGAACCTTGGAACAATATCAATCTATGGAAAGGATTAGCGGTTATAAAATGGTCTTATGACTTGACCTAGCCTTACTTCTTTAATGTGCTCTGTATAATACACAAGTGGTGTTTGAACAGTGTTGTCAATTTAAAATAGAGTTTAACGTTATAGTATACTAAAAAGTTGATACAAAGAGAGATCTAGATAACAAGAAAAGAATTTTAATAATGATATTCAGAACAAACCTTAGAAATCCTTGCAAATGAAGTAGTAAGGTGTATATCAGTACAAACCATCAAGGATCATAAGCACCAACGACCCTAACTACCAGAGACCTCAATTCCCCAAAGGTCCCCTATCCCCAAACTCAAAGGGCGCCCCCTCCCTCCAACTTTTTGGCCCCCTCCCCCCATTTGTTTTGAATTTTGCTTGAAGTTTTTTTTTAAACTTTTTTTTATTATTTTTTTTAACATATATTTTTTCAACTTTTTTTTACATGTCTTCGAATGAGATGAACCATACTTAAAACAAAAAAAAAATCACATTTAATATTTTCCAAACTCAAAATGAGAATGGTATAGACATGTTAGTCATGACCTTTACTATTAGAAAAATAATGTTTGTATTAGCACTTTTTTTTTATTGGACTAAAATTTTTTTTGGGACTTTTTCAACTATTCAACTTTTTTTTACGTATCTTGAAATTACATAAAATATGCTTACAGCTCTAACAATTGTACTCTATGCTTGCTCAGAGACACGATGCGGCTTTCCCACTGGCACTTTATGGCGGGTTATCGACACTATCTAGTTTATTGCATGTATTAAATCAGTATGTTGGTGGATATGCAAGATTGAGGATCTCCAGAGATGATTGCACTCAAAGAGGATGCCAACATAAAAATAATCGTTGATGATAGAGGACAACTCCTTGATACTGTTGCAGGTAACACATTACCTACTGATACATCCAATCGTCAGCTTTCGGGTATTAGCATTCAACGGAAGATCAAAAAAAAGAAAGGGTTACTCTTCTACTAATATCGTAAACCGTATCTTGTCAACTGGTCGGAAATGCTTCCCGTGCAATCGTTATGCTCTAATAGACAGCGAAATTGCCAGAAAGATAGTAAGGGCATTGGTAGAACATATAACCAAGGAAAATAAAAAAAACTCGATTAAAAAAAAAGTAATAGCAAATGTTACTGCCATTGATCAAACAGTCAATGAACCAAATAATACCAAAGACGAAAAGCATATTGAGCCTGTCGATGACACACCAGTAAAAATTGTGTATGACTCAAAATGGAATAATGATTATTCTACTGATAACGAACTAAGAGAAGACAATAACTGCAATATCAAGAGAGAACATGGTGAACTATTTTATGGAACGGATTCAAAATGTCCAAAGTTGATCATTGATATTAATAATGTATCATAATATTCTACATAGCATTATTTCATTAAAAATATATTATGCATTACATTGTTATTTGTTCATTATTTTTAGAGTAAGCTAGCATATAAAGCGTTTAGAATGTCTATTAAAACATCGGAGATGTAAGAAAAAAAATTTGCATACATCTATTGTCAGACACATGGGATAACATTGACAAAATCTAGGTATCAGAATGAATAAATTCTTTATTAACATCAGTTGTTGGATATGTCATTATGAAAAAATTGTAAATAAGGAAGTAACAAACTCTTTCTTGAATTCACCTCTTGGATACACAATACAGAAATTTAATTCGGGAAACTATAAAAAAAATGAACAAATTCTTTATAAGATTCTTTATCGATTGAATTCGCTTCCATCAACGTCCTTTGTCTGATACATCGAATAAAATTGACAAAATGTAAATATCAGAGTGAATAAATACTTTATCAACATCCTTTATCGGATATGTCGGATAAAATTGACAAAATCTAAGTATCAGAGTGATTAAAATCTAAGTATCAGAGTGATTAAATTCCATATCAACATCTCTTTCTCGGATACATGGGATAAAATTTACTAAATCTAAGTATCAGAGTGAATAAATGCTTTATCATCATCATTTGTCGGGTATATCAGATAAAATTTTCAAAATATAAGTATCATATTGATTATATTCTATATCAACATCAATTTCTCGAATAAATGGGATAAAATTGACAAAAGCTAAGCGTCAGAGTGAATAATTTTTTTTATTAACATCTTTTGTCAAATACAACGAACATAGCTAACAAAATTTAAGTATCAGAGTGAATAAATGCTATATAAGCATCCTTTGTTGGATATGTTGGATAAAATTGACAAAATCTAAGTGTCAGAGTGAATAGTTTTTTTTATCAACACCTTTTGTCGGATACATCAAATATAATTGACAAAATCTAAGTATCAGAGTGAATGATTGCATTATTAATATCATTTTTGGGTAGATCGGATAAAATTGACAAAATATAAGTATCAGATTGATTAAATTCTATATCACCATCCATTTCTCGAATACATGGGATAAAATTGACAAAAGCTAAGTGTCAGAGTGAATAATTTTTTTTTATCAACATCTTCTTTCAGAAACAACGAATATAATTGACAAAATCTTATTATCCGATTAATTAAGTTCTATATCAGCATCCTTTGTCGGATATGCTGGATAAAATTGACAAAAGCTAAGTGTCAGAGTGAATAAATTTTTTTATCACCATCTTTTGTCAAATACATCAAATATAATCGACAAAATCTAAGTATCAGAGTGATTAAAAGCTTTATCAGCATCCTTTGTCGGATATCTCGGATAAAATCTAAGTATCAGAGTGATTAAAGTCTATATCAACATCCCTTTCTAGGATACATTGGATAAAATTGACAAAATCTAAGTATAAGAATAATTAATTTTTTTCTATCATCATCTTTTTTCAGATACAACAAATATAATTGAGAAAATCTTAATATCGGATTGATTAAATTATGTATCAGTTCTTTGTTGGATATGCTGGGTAAAATTGACAAAATCTAAGTATCAGAGTGAAAAAATTTTTTTTATCAGCATCTTTTGTAAAATACATCAAATATAATTGACAAATTCTAAGTATCAGAGTGATTAAATGCTTTGTCAGCATCCTTTGCCAGATATCTTGGATAAAATATAAGTATCAGAGTGATTAAATTCTATATCAACATCCCTTTTCTCGGATACATGGGATAAAATTGACAAAATCTAAGTATCAGAGTGAATAAATGCTTTATCATCATCATTTGTCGGGTATATCAGATAAAATTGACAAAATATAAGTATCATATTGATTAAATTCTATATCAACATCCATTTCTCGAATACATGGGATAAAATTGACAAAAGCTAAGCGTCAGAGTGAATAATTTTCTTTTATTAACATCTTTTGTCAAATACAACGAATATAGCTAACAAAATCTAAGTATCAGAGTGAATAAATGCTATATCAGCATCCTTTGTTGGATATGTTGGATAAAACTGACAAAATCTAAGTGTCAGAGTGAATAAATTTTTTTATCAACACCTTTTGTCAGATGAATCAAATATAATTGAAAAAATCTAAGTATCAGAGTGAATAAATGCATTATTAACATCATTTGTTGGCTATATCAGATAAAATTGACAAAATCTAAGTATCATATTGATTAGATTCTATGTCAAAATCCATTTCTCGAATACATGGGATAAAATTGAAAACAGTTAAGTGTCAGGGTGAATAATTTTTTTTCTATCAACATCTTTTGTCAAATACAAACAATATAATTGACAAAATCTAAACATCATATCGACTAAATTCTTTATCAGGATCCCTTGTTGGATATGGTGGATAAAATTGGCAAAAGCTAAGTGTAAGAGTGAATAATTTTTTTTATCATCACATTTAGTCAGATACATCAAATATAATCGACAAAATCTAAGTATCAGAGTGATTTAAAGCTTTATCAGCATCCTTTGTCGGATATCTCTGATAAAATCTAAGTATCAGAGTGATTAAATTCTATATCAAACATCCCTTTCTCGGATACATTGGATAAAATTGACAAAATCTAAGTATCAGAGTGAATATATTTTTTTTATCAACATCCTTTTTCAGATACAACAAATATAATTGAGAAAGTTTTAATATCATATTAATAAAATTATGTATCAGTTCTTTGTTGGATATGCTGGGTAAAGTTGACAAAGGCTAAGTGTCAGAGTGAATAAATTTTTTTATCAACATCTTTTGTCAAATACCTCAAATATAATTGACAAAAATCTAAGTATCAGAGTGATTAAATGCTTTATCAGCATTTTCTCCCACATATCTCAGATATTGTCAATGCGTCGGATTTATTAAAGTCCATATGATCACTACTTTCTCGAATATAATTGATTAAATTGGCAAAAGCTAAGTAACAGAGTAAACAATTTTTTTTCTATCAATGTTTTTTATGAGAAACATATAAAATAATTGACAAAATCTGAGTATTAGCGTGAATAAATTTTGGATGTTTGACCTTTACTTTCCAAAAAGACAAAGGGCATCCAGGTAAGCCTTTCAGAGAATGTTGACGGGAGTGTTGAAATAAATCAAAACACCTTATGTGTATATACGGGTTGGCAAAAGGGCGTGACTCAGGAATGACTGAAAATATTAATTTGGAACTTTCAGGAAACCATAAGAAGATGATCAATTGACCAAAAGACAATGTTTGCTCGCCACTACTACTACTTCCACTACCGTCACTACTAATGCTACCACTACTACTACTACTACCATTATTACCACTAAAACTACTGCTTCTGTAGCGAGGAAATTTCTGGGGCATCATGAGTGGGATGTTCAACAGGCCGAAAGGCAAAGAGTATCTGCTACTACTACTTTTAATACTGCTGCTAATGATGTTCCTATGACTACCACTACTGCTAGGATTCTAGTAAAATTAAGGCTATGCGTACGAAGGTGAAAATTTGACAATAACTTCAGAAAAGTAAAGAACTTCATTAAAATAAAAATTAGCAGAAATTCAAATCGAATAATCTACCAATCGTAAAAGTACGACAAATCACCATAAATAAATCAATGAAACCCACAACGAACAGATATTTCAACAAATAACTGAGTCAAACTTAAAACAAGCAGAAATTAACACGAGTAGGGTTGATAACCCCCATGCCTTCTCGAAATCAGAACATAATTTGGACTCTATTGCAAAAAAAAAAAAAAAAAAAAAAAAAAACAAAAAAAAAAACAAGAAAAACAAACATAAAAGATACAAACAAATGAATGTACATTGTCAGTTTAATATACATATGCTGATATTTTTATTCCTTAAAGTCTTAATAATTTTCGATCCATTAAAGTTTAAAAAGTTATATTTTAAGTGAAGTCCAAATTATGTTCTGGTCTTGAGAAGGCATGGGAGTTGTCAGCCCTACTCATGTTAATTTCTGCTTGTAATTTCTGCTCGTTTTGGGTTTTATTTTTTTATTGATGGTGATTTGCGGTAGTTTTACGATTGGTAGATTATTCGATTTTATTTCTGCTCATTTTTAGTTTCATGAAGTTCTTTACTTTTCTTTGAAAAACTTATTTTGTGGAAAGTTTTTTATATTAATAGTAGAAAATGGCATTAATAGTCGAGTTTGGAGGAGCCATTGCAAAAGTATTCGTGTTAGGAATAATCATGATAAGAACAGTTAGATTAGAAGGGGTCTGTGTGGGACTAGTAACGGCGGAGCTTTTGGTGGTAGCCATGGTGGTTTCCATTTTGGTCAGAATCACATAAAATTTGGAAAATAAATAATTACCTTGTTTTAATTTTGGATTTTAATAATACTAAAGAAAAAAAAGTATTCGCCTCGTATTCAACAACCTAAGAAATCCCTGGATATAAATGGAAATTAGGTTCGAGCCCTTTATGAAAAATATGGGCTACATACTGCGTTTTCTTGCAGACTACGATTTAGAACCCCCACATTACAATTTTAGCATAGTACTGATTGGCACAGCCCTTTCAGGGCAAATATAACTTTGAAGTTGTGATCAAATAAGGTTTTCTTCAACTTTCTGCAATCATCCATAGAAAAAAAAACAACAACAGAAAACAAGTAAAAAACATTGAACACGTTATGTTCTTTATATAAGCCTGCTCTAGTACATAAACTCTAAAAATCATCAATGGTCATTTCCACAGTTCCCAATTTATAATTCAAGGGTTGCCATTTGCATCTTCAGAAGAATCCTTTTTTGACTTTAATTCATTCAATTTTAATTCAATTGACTTTCCAATTGAAATTTTCCTACCCCAGCCAGAAGTGGATTCAGGATTTCTGTTAAAATTAACACAATCTTTTCTTTCGCTCGACAAGTTTGTATGTCAGAATCCCAATTACCTGCGGTTTCTCAGACTTTTATTCACCAATAAATATAATTTAAAATGACGATACTCTTATTCATCACGAAAGGCTCCATGGCCAGGGATACAAGGAAAAAAAAATACGGTACTTGTATGATATAACCCCTGCAGCTCAAGAAGTGAAGTTTGGTTAATCCTTATAAAATATACCTAAGTATGATAAGAATATAATACTTTGGAAACAAACCTTGGCTATATTGGCACATTGGGGGGTGGGGGTAAAGTACAGCGGGTCTACATGCAGAATGTGTTAGCAACAATTATTCTGATATTATGAAGTAAGAATTGTTTTCGGACTTCAGACTGTCCAAATACTTTGCCCCTCCCCCCTAATGTGCAACTATATAGCCCAAATTATTATTTTTCTCTCTATTCTGTCACTTCTCTTTCTTGTATCACGCTAAGTTGAAAGAAACGAGCGAAAGAAACCGGTTTACAGTGCGTCAATGCATAAACAACTTGAGCTGCTGGAAGTATATCATTCAAGTACCAAAAATACAATATAAGCAACAACCAAAAAAGACCAATCGCCAAACAACATATGAGATTAAAAAGAGACCCTACCTGAGGCCTGGGAGTCAAAGCGTAGAGAAGACCACCATATATCATGAAACAAGCACTCAGGGGACATCCCCTCCACGGACGAAGAAAAACAAATGTTCTGCTTGATTCTTAACTAAATAGTCCTTGAGAATCCTTTTAAAAGTCCCAAACGAGTGGCATCTCTGTACTGAAGAAGGAAGGGAATTTCAAACCTGAAGACAAGCAATAAGGGGATTGAAATCTAACCGTATAGTAGGGGTAGAAGGAATGCAGATCTTATGTGAAGAACGAATGTTGTATGGGGCTGAATCAGAAGTAAGCTGAGGAGTTTTTTTGGAGAGATTTTGGAATACTCCCATGAAGCTGACGAAAGAAAAAAAAAAAAAGCACAAGAGAGAATGAAAATAGAGTGTAGGTTTAGGAGTGGTTTTGGCGAGGAACGATTGATATCCATAGCCAGACGTCACGCTTGGGTATGCATGACAGAAAGCGACCCGCTGTACAGAAAGAAAAGTAGACATCAATACAATGGGGCAATACGAAACATATGACTGGACAAGGCAGAAAAAAAAGCTTCAAGATAGATCCAGGAAAGGTATATCCGAGTTTTCGAGTGATATCCAAACTCCGTGAGACTTTAACCCTAACCATGGCTATGTGGTGCCCAAACGAAGGTTCTCATCAAGCAGGATACCAAGAAGCCGGACCAACCAATCCTCTGGTCTACACAAGGAGCCTTGTGACACCTGAAGCTTTGTAAGCTGATTCTTAACAGCTTCATTCAAATGCAAGTAAAACTATGGCCAAGTCAAGGGTGGGCCAGTTTTAACATATTCAGCAACTTCTAAATAATCTTTAGAAAAAAAAATTATAGCGTACTTATTTTCAAGAGAATTGTGGCAAACATGACATTCACGTGCTAAATTCAGATGCAAGTCTTAAAGCTACTTGGTAAAAAGAACATAAGTTGGTTAAAATGGTAAAGGAGGAGAACTTAGGTTAATGACAGATTTTATTCATGACTAGATTACAAAACAGATACATTTGAAAATGTAGCACAGACAACTGGAATGTATTTTAACGGAATCATACACACTCATACACCTTAATTCAGAAACATAACAAATCCCCTGATATGATCCAGTTTACAATATAATTGAGCTGATGACGAAAGGCCATACATAGGTGAGTGCTCGTTCCCAAATAAAGCCAAGACTTCACCAAAATTTCTTCAAGCAAAGCAAAAAGTAAAAAAAAAAAAAAAAAAGAAAAAAGAAAAAAAGAATCAATTTACAGTCACCAAGAAATTTTTTCCATTTAATCATTTTAAATAGTATAATCCACATTTAGTCAGCCTTTTAGTATAAATCAAGGATGTGGGAACTACAGACCAAATAACACACGTGGCTTGCCAAAATTTAAAAGAACTGAAAAACTGTTCTGCTTTAAAGATCTTTTGTGTTGACTATTATAATTATTAGTTGTAATTATAATAATTATGTTGACTACATTATAACTATATGTTCTAATCTTGGCATTTCTGTCTAGGGTTCCCATAATTTTTTTTTTTTTTTTTAGTTTTTAGTCATATTCCTGCGACTTGAAAAGTAAATTCTTGTTATAAAAAAGATAGATTAAGAATACCAAGGGTCAGATATGTTAATTGTAGTGCAAAATTTAAGAGAAAAAAAGGGGGGGGGGGGCTATAGCCCATCCCAGACTATAAAAACGAAAACTTAATATAGTTTGAAATAACGAAATTGTTGCTACTAGTTGCTTTTCAGTGAAACCTCTGCATTATATATGTATAACCGACGTCGTTAATATAACTACTTAAGACTACAACTGAAGAAAAGTTATCCAGACTTTAAATGTCAAGAGTCAGTTACTGTAACTCTTTGGCACTGAAGTACATGAATGATTTCAACCTTATAAAAGATAAAGGAATTTGGTAGCTAGTCATCCCCAAGCCCCCTGAAGAAGATAAAAACTCAGAAGAACTAAAATTGAAGCTTGTCTAAAATAAAAAGCATTTAGCATCATCCAACAAAATAAAGAATAAAACATCAGGAAAAACCCAAATAAAAATTGCCTTGCATGTAATTCATTTATCTCTTATTTTACTATTACTTAATACTGGACTGAAGCTAAAAGGCCCAGCTTTGCCAAAAGGCCGTACTAGGTATAATTTAACAAGCTACTGCTGTGAAGACTAACCAAGCCATAACCATTTTATAGTAAAAAAGAACTTTAAACCAAAAGAGTATTTGGAAAACTGAACCCGTATTATCATCTTTCCCTTTGAAAATAGTCAGAATTAAAAAGCAAATTCAGTTAGGCCAATGGTGCACGAGTTTTGAGATATTAACTAGAAACACTTTGGATATCACCCTTTGTATTCACCAACCAAAGATCTCAATCTTTCTCTAACTACAATTGGGTGGAAATGAGGCGCAGATTCAATTTTATTTTATATAAAAATTATATTATTGATTTTTTATTATAAGAAAAACAGGAACCACACTTTATCAGTTAGAAAACAAAGCGTTTACCCTTGTAACCTGTTTTTCATACAATGCAGTAATGTATTAAACGAGATAGACTCGAGTACTTTTTGAAATCTCATTTGTATCTCGCCCTTTTAACTTCACATTAGAAACAAAAAAATCAGTAATGTAGTATTTCGATACTACGAGTAAATGTGCTTTAAAGTTTGGAATGTAGGGTATATAATCCACATTAGAAAGAACAAGAAAATATTCACGAGTCTCTACACATGAATCTTAAATCATGAATATGAATTTATTATATTTTTCAAAATAATTCGCTGTAGGCTGAAATTCAGGGAATAGAGCAGTAAATTTTTAGAAGCATGTAATAAAACCCCACACATTGGCAATTTATATTTAAATTCTCCAAAATTTATCTCAAGTAATCCTCGTTTCCTAATATCCCAAGCGTTTGTCAAACATTGTGGTTTATATTGAGACTTTATTATCATCAGCTAAGAGCTTGCTTAGTTGAACGACGGAATTCGTCTCTTGTCTAGAAAACATTGCTTTACCTATGTACTAAAACCCCAGGAGTGGAGATAATTCAAACAAATAAGACAACGACCTTCTATACGCGATACTAACACTTGGAATGCGCTACTTTCTAACGATTTTGTTAGTTTCTTGCTCCTGTACCAGGAGCAAAAAACTACTATGCTTCAAGGAAGTGAATTGTTTAACACTCTAAAACTTAATAACCAGATAAGCAAATCGCTCACCCTTCGACTCGTTACAGTTTCCTTTTCTGTAATTTTCCAATAGTGCACAAACATAGTTTTAAGGCCATTCAATACCACAAGGGATCGCCCTATCTCGTCCATTATAAAATTTTTTAGTTTGAGTGGCCGACCTATTTAGAATTGATTGGGCGGTCTTGCCAAACCTACTTTCCTGGAAATCTTAGAAAAACTATTTAACTTCTTCCGTTTTGTACCAGAGATAGAGATATTTAGATTTAATGATACTTACATCATTAGAAAACGTGTTTTTTATTTTTTTGTTATTCAGCGGAGCAGAAAGTTCAGGAAAGGGTAATCCCTAAAAATATTCTTGTATACCTGCTTGGAATATTCTTGTATACATTCTTGTATACCTGCTTGGAAAACATAAAAGTCAGCTAAAAAAAAGTATCATTGAATAATTTGACAGTATGGAAGTTTCCTGTTGTGCTAACCGCCTTGTTTGAAATCTTTGCGGACACACGATGCATATTATTTATGCTGTATATAAACTGAATAGACAACGTTTTGCTTAACTATTTGTAAGAGATTATAGGTTTTCTTTGTTTTTAACCTATTATCTCATTAGCTTTTTCAACTGTTGAGACATTTAAAATCTCTATCAATTTTTACCAAAATTGATTGAGAAGCTCCCTGTGGTGCAGAAAAAAATTTCTATTTGACCCTTTGTCTTTGAGACTGTCAGCCAACCCTGAGACTCGCAATATGACATTTATGGTATCGAACACCCTTAATACTCAAATTTACTTAAGCGATCTTCTTTCATTTTATGTGCTGATTGAGCTATTACAAATTTGATATTTACGTATATTCATTTGGAGTTAATATTCATTCAGTTTGTTAAGAAAAACCTATAGAGTTTAATAAACTTCTTTAATCAGTTTATTAAATTCTTGAATGAATCCATCAATGCTAAATCAGTAGTATGGGATTTTTGCATTTACTTGCAATCTTGACCATTTGAATGATCTTTGCTCATGAAACCAACCTATGTCAGTAAATATAATCCTCTTATGGAAAAATTAAACATGGCAAACTGACACTTATTCGATTCACCCATAAATTTGCGCAAGCGATGTGATAAGATCTTGGACCGAAATTAACACTCATAGACGTAACTTCGCATAAGCAGATCCCACACTGAAGCGACAGTGGAGTCGATTTACAACAAATGGCATCCTTTGAATCCATATTTATCTAAAAGAAAGAGAATAAATCAAACACTTCTTAAGAACGGGAAAAAGAGACATTACAAAACAAAAAAAGAAAAAAGACAGAGAAAGATCATAAAAAAAGAAACAAGATTATGAAGTCTATAAAAATTGAAATGGTATATAAAGGTTATGATTCCCAACGAGAGATTTAGTTAGGAATTGCGATTGGGTATAAAATTCATGGCCCAAGAGTATAAAAGTCTCCATCTTGCGTACATAGCCTGGTCGCAAGCCAGTTATAAATCAACTTCAAGATGAATTTGGCCATTAAAGTCGACAATACACAATTTTTTAAAGAGAATTTGACAAATTTACGGCAAAAAATATTCTGATCGCAACAAAATTGGTTATACGATGAAAAAGGTTAGTTCTCCTGGCACTGGGACTTAGTTTTGACACCAAAAAAAGCTTAATTCAAACTCCGTAGTTCTTTGTACAGTTAGGGGCTAGGTTCAAATTCATGCAATGAGTTGCAGGATACTTCAGCCGTTGCCGAGTAACTAAAAAGATATCTAATTTCCTTTCATATAATCCTTCAGTATTCATCGGTCATTCAGATTGACATCATCTAATAGTTTAAATCAATTAATACACAATACGGTGCGCATGGACGGGGTGAATTTAGCCACACCTTCCAGTATAACAGCGTCTCCGGATAAAGGTTAATTTCTTTGACAACTGAAGAAGAGAGCGCTACAAAGCTGTGTCCCGGGCTAAAGCGGGACGCAACGAATAAACTCTACTGCCGGAGAATATTGCTGGCAGAGAGTAAGGTAGGCAATCTTAATTATCTTGAATAAGCAAGCAGAAATGGAGGGGAACCATATCCAGCCACCTCAACTTCCGGATGTGTCGGATCCCAACGCTATTTCTCAGTTTATGCGTGAAATAAATTTCAAACTGGATTTCATCCCACAGCTTATCCAGTATAGAGGCAAAAATGAATAGTTTTAGTAAACAGCTAGATACAACAAAATCAGAAATTTCAAACGATCTAGCGGAAATGAGGAACAATCTCAGTGAATCTACACTGAAAATTGACTCATTGTAGGCAGAAATAAAGCGTTATAACCTCGTGTTTTACAATTTCCCTGTGACTGGTCCATTCCAGTCGAGTTTGAAGGATGAGCTTTGCGAGTTTCTTAGCTGGTGCCTCCCGAACCTACAGCTTTCTCGGAGGGACATAAAGGATGCTTTCCACCTGAGATCAGGTTCTGTAATAGTTAAGTGGCACGACTTGGAATTACGAAATGAGGTTCTCAGGAAAAGTTTTGTATTGAAACAGAACGGCGTAGGGGTTGCTCCGGACTACACAACGTATCAACGCGAGGCTAGAAAAAATTTAAAGCCAGTGCTGTCCCAAGCCCTATTAAAGGGTCAAAATACGCGGCTTAAAGGTGATAGGTATATCATTGAAGGTAAAACGTACACATACGGCCGTGAATGTCAAAAAGTAAAAAAAATGACGATAAGCCATCCACTTAGGGCCCCTAATCCAGCGCAAAGTAACTCAGAGATCAGGGGTATAAATGCCGATAATGTGAATGAAAATAACAAGAGCTCATTCCAGAAGTGCCCTTCAGATCAGTCTGACTGTTCTGGTAATGAAAGTGACACGAACAGGTTAGTTGAAAGAAACAGCAACTTGCCGAAAACAATAGGAACAGGGAAAGGTCGTAAAAGTAGCGAGATTAGCCCCGTTGATAATACTTACAGTCGCACCGCTAGAAATGTACGGCAAAGAAATGAGGAGCCGGGTTACTGGAGGCAATTGGCCACCAATTTACAGACAAAACACCCGCCCGTTCAGGCAGCTACAGAAAAACCAGCCTTGGCAATTCAGGGGAATTAACAGGCCTAGGAGCGGCGATTATTACTGGTTAGCTTTCCCCCCGAGTGATTACGGAGCCCAATAGCATCGACAAGGCCATACACAAACCCTGAAGTTTGTATCTTGGAATGTACAGGCTATAAAAAATAAGTTAAGTTCTGTGGAAAGTGATTTGTCAAATTTTGACTTTGTAGCATTAATAGAAACCTGGCATTGCCCAAGTAAAACTCCAAAAGTAAGAGATTTTAATGTTGAAGGTGTATTGTGAGAGTTTGCTTCTAACAATCGTTATTTTGGAGGCATTCTAGTGTTCATAAATGATGAGTCTTTCAAAAGCTATACAAAGCTGAAAAGTAAATCAGAAAATGTTATTTGCATTAGATTAGAATGTTAGGATGGACTGTGTATTATAATAGGATCGATTTATATTCTACCTCAAAATAGCTCGTACCGAAATGAAGATACGTGGAATTTGTTGGTAAAAGAATTAGATGAAAAAAGAGCTAATTTTGAAAATGATAGATTGATACTAATGGGTGATTTTAATGCTTATATTGGTGATGAAGTTGAATTAAAAGATGTGTTAATTCCAGGTATTCCGTCAGAAGTCCCAGCCGTCTACAGAATTCCCAGAGCTAGCAGGGATCAAAAAAGAAGAATAAATCAATGGGGTAGAAGGTTGCTGACACTATGCGCAGAATCGGGTTTGTTGATTGGAAATGGAAGACTTGGAAAGGATAAAAATCGGGGTGAGTTTATCTGTGTATCTGGGGCTAAAGCAAGTTTTATTGATTATGTTACATTCGCTGGTATCCAAATTACCTTAACGTGGATTTGCTTACCCTAGTTGGATCAGACCGTCTACCGATATTTTTAGAAATTAGATCAAGGAATGCACCCCATGGGAGGGATATTTCAAGGGAAAATCAGATTTATAATAAAAATGTTAGACGTCAAATTCCTAGGGAATTGTCTACAGAGGAAAAAAGTAAGTTAATTGAAGCATCTTCAGAGGATAATGTAGTTATGTGTCCAAGTAAATTAGAGATGGTAAATAACTAAGATAGATTGATAGAAGAGTTCACTGAGATTTTACATGAAATAGCAGGCCCAGTTCTAGGAAATAAAGGAGGTTGTAAGGATATATAATTTATTGATGAGGAATGTAGAATAAAAAAATTAGAATCGATTAAACAATTGGAGATTTTGAGGGAAGAGGAAAAAAAGGAAAAAAGGCGTCGACTAGTAACAAGGTTTAAAAATGTTCGCCGGGAGTATAAACGCCTTTTAAAACAGAAGAAGAGACTGGCTATTCAAAAAGGTAAGGAAGAGCTGATCCAGTTTTATGAAAAGAGTTATATGCAGTCTTTCTGGAGAAAGATAAAAAAAGGGACCTCCATAGCTCAGCCAAAAGTACCTGACCCAAAAACATGGCCGAGATACTACAACCGCGTGGTCCAGGAAAACTATTCGTTCGATTGCTGGTACAGTAACGAATAGAAAAGGATGTCAGCCTCCCTCTAAAAGAGCACATCATAATCTTATAAAACCCAAATCAAAAAAACAAATAAAAGAGTGCATAAGCGCCATGGATGGTGGATCAGTACCTGGTAGCAATAGAGTCCCAACAAAGATCTTGAAACAATTGCAAATTCTATCTATGCCCATCTTCTTGGTTATCTTCAACTTAGTTCTGGCTTCTAGAGAATGGCCCTCGCCGTGGAAAAAATTCTTGATTTTGCCGGTATTCAAAAAAGAAACCCAGCGGATCACAGTAATTATCAACCGATTTCTTTAATACCTACTCTTAGCAAATTATTAGAAAGAATACTAGATGATATAGTAACTCATTGGCGAGAAAAACATAGGATATTGAAGGAGGAGCAGGCAAGGTTTCAAGATGGATATAATGCTGTTCATAGGGTCTTAGTCTCACAGGTCCTTGTAGATAAATATATAAAAGAGAAGAATAGGTTGAACGTTACATTTTTGGATCTAGAAAAAGCCTTCGACAGTATTGATAGGATTTCCTGTTCTTAGAACTGTTCAAGGTAGGCTTACCTAGACTTTTTGTTAGGATATTAGCTGATATGTATAGAAAGAAATTTGGTATAGTTAAAGTTTTAGGGAACGGATTATCGTCGCCGTTTGAAATTAGAAAATCAGTAAACCAGAGTAGTAGTGTTTCGCCTAGGTTGTTTACGTTGTATATAAATGAAATTTTTGACCATTTTAAAAAGGTATGGGCCCCTACGGTGTCACTAGGGAACCTGACGTTATCTCTGTTGCTTTTTGCTGATGATGCGGTGTTAATAGGCAAGTCACCAGAGGAGCTCCAAATCTTGTTGAGTATATTAGAAGAATATTTAGATAGAAAGAAACTAGTGTTGAATATCAAAAAGACTGAGATTGTGGTTTTTAGAGGAATTCGTGTGAATAAGGATGATCAAAAAGTAGAATTTTATTATAAAGGTGAAAAAGTAAAAGAGAGCGAAAATTTTAAATATTTGGGAGTAACACTTTCAGCAAATGGAGGATGGAAAGAGCATGTAAAAGAGATGATTAAGAGAGAGAAAGCAGTTTCAGCTGCCATTTTACTTAATTCAAGGCATTCAAGTATAAAATATATAAAAATGCATAAAAATGATTTTAATTCTAAAGTTTTGCCTACTATCCTTTATGGAACTGAACTCCCGGGGCATGACCCGGCACCACAATTGGAATTAATTCAGCTGCAAAACTTTAAGAGATTAATTGGTCTTCACTTAACGACCCACAATCAGGCAATAAAAGGTGACCTAGGTATATTTTCGCTGAGAATGAGTAGATTAGCACAGATGATCCGGTACTGGCTAAAAGTTCTAAGTCTGCCAGAAGATAGGTTAGCAAAAGCAGCTTATGTGGAGATGCTACGGTCGAAACGGAAAAGATCGTGGCCGTATCAAGTAAAAAATGTTTTAGATGGATTAGGATTATCATATATTTGGAATGAGGGGCTAGGACCCTCAGATCAGGGTGAGCCGTTTTTGGCTATGATTATAGAAAGAATAAAAGACCAGGAAGTCCAAATATGGAGCAAGGCAGTTAAAACATCTGGAAAATTGAAGTTTTATTACCATGCAGAAGACATACTTCGATTTAAATATTATTTTTAACTAGCATTACCGGGGTAGCCATTGAGGACTTGGTTTCAGAACTGAGCGAATTGTCTGTCACTAAGAAAATAGTAAAAGAGTAATTGAAAGAAAAAGCGTGGCCTCAGATGCAGATGTAGACTACTGTTGCCCCAGATATACCCTAGGTTTTGTGGATGTGGCCACTATTCTCACCGAGTGCCAGAAACTTCTCTATTATGGTAAATGTTTTTTGTGGGTGTTAACTTGGTGTTCCGGGGTATCCTTAACACGACTGTAAAAAGGACAATCAGGCAGTTATGTAATTATGTAAATGAAGCGTTGACATCAATGAGTGAAACTTGATATTTATGTAATTTTTATTGTGGAGTGTAATTAAGAATACTGTTCTGTATGGCCTGTTTTTTGGCTTATAATAAATTATTATTATTATTATATATGTTTGGCATAAAATCTTCGCCTTTTTCCTATTTCTTGTTATTTGCAAAAAACTTATCTTTCTTCTCAAATTTCTCATCGCAAATCAGTCTCATAACTGTCAGTTACGTCTTGTAACCGACAGTAAAGAATTCCCTTTTTTAGTCACTTAACCTCGGAAGCCAATTTCTCAATAGCTACCTTCTGGATTTGATCGACTTTTATCCTGAACGCCCAAGAGTCATTTCATATTTTTTCAACTGAAAATGATGTGTGTTTCGACGAGTTTGAACTAACTTGACAGTGAGGCATCAAACTCTATTTCATATCAGTGAAATGGTTCCACCCACCATTGATAAACTAAAGAATGACAGAGTGGTTTGTATCCCTACTGCTAAATATTTTGCCTCTGACAATGATTAAATAAAACAAAAAATTTTTTTACTGAAAGAAAGGAACAGCATTAAAACTCAAAACGAGCAGTAATTATTCCGCAGAAATTTTACGAAGGGGTTGCTCCCCTCCTCACTAGCTCTTTACGCTAATGTTTGACTGTTTGTCCCAATTTTTTTTTTTTAAGAATGGCTCCTGAAACACAAGGACCATTTACTTAGAATAGGATGCTTTTTCAAAAGTGGTAAAAGTTTTAGCATAAAGAGCAAGGTCTTGAGAAGGGTGGCAACCGCTTTATATACGGAATAACTTCTGTTCGTTATGAGTTTCAATGTTGCTCCTTACTTTCACTTAAAAATACTTGTTTTTTAAATTCAATTTCTGATAGTTTTCAAATAATGTCCGTAAATCTGGGTCACCCTCAATTAAAATCTCCCCCCCCTCCTATCACAGAAAAATACTCCGTGGAAATTTCCTACACCTAAAATACACCCACCCACGTAAAACTCCCTCCAAACAGTTCCATCTTTGCTGTAACCCCCCCCCCCCTGTAAAATTTCTTGCTTACGATTTAGCCTGAAAGATTCTTCTTAGCTTACTCTCATTAAAAAAAAAAAGTCGTTTTCTTAACAACTCTGAAAATCCCCCTTCCATGGAAACTTTTTCCCAGAAATCCAAAAACGCTGAAAAAAGCCCTCGTATAATTCTATAATTCTCCCAGGATATCTCCATATGTAAAATTGAGTAGGCAAAGAAAAAACATAACAAATAAAAAAAATTTCGAAAAGCAATTCTGTCAAATCCCCCGGTGTAAAATTTCCCCTGGAAAGTTCACCCCCCGGAAATTCTCCCTATGCAAACCGACCCCAAGCGCAACCCCCCCCTCTTTGAAAAATGTTTGTATACTTCCCAATAACGAATACCATACGTAAATAATGAGCACAGTCCCCACAGACTGTGGGGAGAGGCCCACATGTTACCCTTAAAGACACAGTTCTTGGACCTTTCAACTATACTGAACAAAGTGACAATCTTAAAATTTTGATCAGATAACATTAGGAAAAAAAGGGTCGTGGGAGAAGGGCTAGTTACCCTCCAATCTTTTTGGTCTCTTAGAAAAGGGCACTGGAACTTTTAAGTCGAATGCACCCTCTTTCAATCTTCTAAGTGTAATTATTTTTGTCTATAAAACCAATTAAAGTTCATTTCCAACTTAATTAGGAACTTCGAATTGCTTCCAATCATTCAGAGTACCCCTACTGTTGTAGCATATACAATATTGATTCACAGCTGATTTTACCATTATTTTTTTTTCGATAGCTGTATTTGTTTTATTAGTACATTTTTGCTGGAAATATAGTGATAAATAACAACCATAAAACTTACCAATTTCTTAGAACCAGAAATGTTTTGGTTAAAACGGTCCACCAAACTCATAATTGAACTATGCTTGTTTTTCCAGTCTGTACCAGAAAGACATATTTCTGAGGATAGATATATCCGCTTAGAAACGTTGTGAGCTTCTTGCAAGTCTAAAAAGTAATTCAATGTGCAATTTTATAAAAAATACAAATAACGACGATGAAAACGAAAATAAGTATCAGACATTTAACTTTAACTCATTGAATACGATAAACCAGGAGGTTAATAAACCCATTGCAGGACTAAAAAAAATGTTAGTTTCTTGCATATATATATATATATATATATATATATATATATATATATATATATATATATATATATATATATATATATATATACAGGGCAAAATCGAGGTCTAGGGTTGACCCGGAATTATGAGCGCACGAGAAAGGCTTAGATTTAGGTAGGACAGATATACCAAGCGGAAGTGACAAGAGAAGCATTTGTGTAAGCGGCAGTGAGGAATCATTCAGATTCCTGTTGAAGCCACCACAAACGACCAGTCACCTGTTAGTAGCTTGACTTTTATGGAGAATCTTTGATAGTGATGTGCAAGCTGATGCGAAGTTTTTATCAGAAATGAGGTTACGATAATTAGTCGGCATATAAATACACACCCATACCAAACATCTTAGCTCAACAGCAATACAATCATCACTCAAATCTAGCAAAGAAGCTCCGAACTTTAATTTACTACAATGAGTAGACCACCCGTAGGTCTGACAGTTGTGATGCCAGATGCGAGTCCAAAGAAAAAGCAGAAAATAAGGTGAAAGTTCTAACAATGACACATTATGTTCACTAGAAAGGTGCTCAGCAAAACCCAAAATATCAAAAATACTATAAATATTTTCGATAATATCTAGTTTTTCACGGGTATCATTTATATTCTGGTATAATTACTGACATACATATTTTTAACGCCCTAGGATTGTAAAATTGTTTCTTTGGCCTTGAGCGGGAAGGTACTTTTTCATTTCTACGCAAATCAAGCTATTAGTCCTGTGATTTTTCCCACAGTTTGCACATTTCGTGTCTACTTGGCACGCTTCATCCTTATTGCTCTGATTGCCCGTGCATCTACTATAACTGTTCGGGTTTGAACACTCCTGAGCGAAATGTCCGAATCCTTGGCAGTTGAGACACTGCTAGGGTTTTTCGATCGGTCGAGTGTCCCGAATTAAACAATATTCGATCTTCACTCCAAACTTCAATGCATAATCAAGGTCGTCCTTTGTCTTTAACTTCAGTTGCACAACTCTTGAATTTCTAAAACGTGTTGCAGATTTTAGAAAGATCAAAACCAGTGTCCATTTTAATAATACCTGTGTACTCGGTTCTTATAATCTTAGCCCGAAGCTAGTCGGCACAGCCGAGTTTCTTGACAAAATCACGCTGATTTGTAGGGTTGTGCATATTAATATTGTAAGGATTATTTGAAAGTACGACGGGAGCAGAGGGGGATTGGCCAGCTGGCGTCAATGGCCAGATAATCAGGCTTGGATTCTACACAGACCTTTTCTGTTTTTGACCAGAAAATTTAACATTCGGACGCATTCATTGAAGTGCGAGACCACTATTGTAGGGGGGTCCGTTAAGAAAGAAGGCATGTCCGATGGATCGACTATCACAAACAGCGGCAAATCTTCCTTTTCTTTGAGTCAGCATAGCAGCTCAAAAATGTCCGACAAAAAAGATGACGCTGGATACGGTCCTCTTCTCCTCTCAAGTATGTCAACCATAAGTGCAACTTTGCAGGTCATTACTGTTTTCCTTCTCTATATACATGAAAATTGATAGGACAGGGGAGGACAGGGCTCCCAATCTTTGTCTTAGTGTGGATTAGTCTTCAATAATGTCCCAACGGGTAGACAAACAAAACTCTGAGAAATATCAACTGGCCAGATTCGAAGCAATCCATTTTCCTCAATTAGATCAATCATTGAAGAGGAAAAACTCAAAAATTTCCCGATTCCCCCCCTAAATTTGGTGCTAGTTGACAGATTTCAATGCATGAATAGAAACATGCTGGAACATAATGGCGTCAATTTCTACCAGAAAATCAGTATGAGATTTTCAAACAGTTTGTGGTAACTAACTTTAAGTACGGAGCGACTCGGTCCGATAGTAACCAAAAAAAAAAACAAAACAACAATTGATAACAATTACTATACTAAACGATTTAGCTTTATTTTGATTCTCCAAGATTGAATCTGCATAGGATCTTTATATAAACAAAAAGTTAATCTTAATAAAAACTAAAATATCGCTAGTCCAAACTTTCGAAAATGACGCTTGGTTGCAGCAACATGATCTTGTGCGTGGAAAAATAAAATAAAATAAACTGACGTAGTTTACTGCTGCGATATTTATACACTAAATTCTGTTGCGGGAGTAACTCTTTCATTTGTCCATCGTTTTTTTTTTTTTTTTTTTTTTTTTTTTTTTTGCGCCGCGGATTTCACTGCCAAGGCGTCTAGCCTCTGATTAACCAAAAATTAGAACTCCATTAAACCAAAAACTAGCAAAAATAAAATAAAACAATCTACCAAGAGTGAAATTACCACAAATAAGCATCGATTAATAAATGAAACCCAAAACGAACTTTTGGCATAACTTACAACCCTTGCCCTGAGGGATCTGGGGGAGTGTCCTCTTCAAAAACATAATTTCTATCTGGAAATCAACTACTCTGAACAAAATGGCTATCTAAAAATTTTTGGACAAAAAATGTAAGTTTTTTCAAAAATCAACATGATTACAGGCCATGGACCCTCATACTCTCCTTGTCAAATCTTTTGTGGAAAGGCAGGCACGCTATATTTTGTTTTAAGCAAAATTCAACAAACATTTTCAATCTACATTTCTGGCGTAAAGAGGACCCATGGCGCATCCAGTATCCATCGTCCTTTCTATTGCCGACTTTCTAGGGGAAAAGTAGAGATTTTCGACCTTGAATGTAGCGGAGTGACTCAAGGATTGTCAATTCGTGTGATTAGAGAGCCAAAACAGGCCTTACGCCCTTCTAATACCCCTATCAAGTTTCGACCCAAAGGTTGCATTTCGCGCCACGCTGAGGAAAACGCACTTCGCTTGGGCACAAGCTATTTTGTTAAATAAAAAAAAGGGCACTCTCCGTTCAGATGAGCTCTCTTACAATATTCTACAACTACTGGTTCTATACGATCACCCCTGGGAAAAAAACGAAAAAAAAAGAGATACAGTAGTGCTAGGCATTACAGAGGGATTGTAAGCATTCAGTTAAGGGTTTCCGACAACGTTGATTTTTATGGTGTACTTTTTATTCCAATTGTTTTTCGCGCTTCTTTTCAAAATTCCGAAGAAAAACTTTCTTCTGGTGATTACAAATTACTCTTCGGTTGAATCTGAATAAAGCTACTTTTTTCAAAATAATGATGCATAGAAAATGTTGGTCGCAAGACAGTTCCTTAAAAATTCCATTTTTACAGATTGGTTACTCTGGGCTATTGTTTGCTCTTTAATAGACAAGTAGTCTCCATTTAAATAAGAAATGAAATATATTAGCTTAGATATTCCTGACAGAAACAAGACAAGCTCCATTTTATTCAAAGATGATTTATAATCAACAATGATTATAAAAAAAAGAAACGATATTGAACCCAACTTAAGAATAAAGTGTCTTCTTTTCCTACACGCTAGAAAAGCTAGCTGACAATAAATAGCATCACTCATTTAACATTAACAATTTAATTTACCTTTTTTTTATTTTCGAAGTAATAAACCGATTAGTTTCGAACAATATAATTTGTTTTTCGTTTTAGCAACAAGCCGAAAATATTTTTTGGCTTGACCAAAAATTCTTTTGGTCAAGAATAACACAAAAATACCTAAGCCTCGATAAGAAGTTTGATGAAAGCTACTTTGGCTTTTTTGGGTTATTAATTAAAAAAACTTTTTCAACAATATAAGTTTTTCAAAGAAAAGTAAAGAACTCCGTTAAACAAAAAATGAGCAAAAATAAAATCAAATAATCTACAAAGCTCGAAACTACCACAAATCAGCATCGATAAATAAATGAAACCCAAAACGAACAGAAATTAAAACAAATTACCGAGTCAAACTCAAAACGAGCAGAAATTAACATGAGTTGTGATCAAAACTGCTATGCCTTCTCAAGGACAGAATATAATTTGCACTTTACTGAAAAAAAATACAAATGAATTTGCAGTGTCAGTTTAATTTACATATGCTGATATTTAGTAATCAAAATGTTAAAATTATTTGAATTATTAAAGTTATAAAACTAAAAACACTTATTTTTTTTCAGTAAAGTGCAAATTTTGTTCTGGCCTTGGGAAGGCATAGGGGTTTTGCGCCCAACTTATGTTAATTTCTGCTCGTTTTGAGTTTGGCCCGGTTATTTATTTTAATTTCTGTTCGTTTTGGATTTCATTTATTTATCGATACTGATTTGTGGTAGTTTCGAGCTTGGTAGATTGTTTGATTTTATTTTTGCTCATTTTTTGTTTAATGGAGTTCTTTACTATTCTTTGAAAAGTAAAGAACTTTGTGGAAATTTTTTTTTTAAATTAATTTCTGCTCGTTTTATATTGACATAGTCTTTTCAGGGAAAAAGAAAATAACACTTTAAATCTTTTCGTTTTTAAGACTTTTTTCAGCAATTTTTAACAACATACACCATTTTAAAAATCTGGACACAAATAGTACTGTTTAACTTAGTTTCATACCTCCTCTAGTTGACCTGAAATGGAAAACTTGATACCATTCGGAAAAAAAATCTGTTTACTTTCTTTGATACCTTTGATACACTCACACTATTTTGATTTGGTTAAATTTTAAGAGCAGAAGTAGCCTCGAAAGTTTGAAAATAATACCCTCAGTCGTTCTTGGGATACTGCTGAGATGCCTTATTGGGATTTAGAATTATCAGAGTGAATTTTGATTTAATCTTAAGGCAACATTTAGTTTTTAAACATAATGGGCGAATGGGAGGGTGGGAGTGGAAAGGGGATTAGTTGCCCTCCAATCACTTTCGACTATTGAAAAGGGCATCAGTCCTTTCTATTTTCAATCGAATGAGCCCATTTCGAAATTCCCACGGCAACTCCTTCGATACGAAGTGCCCTGGTCTAAACAACAACAACAACAAAAAATATTACTAATCACTTTCCACTATTAAAAAGGGCACTAGCCCTTTGAATTTCAAATCAAATGAGCCCTTTTCCGAAGTTTCTACGACAACGTCTTCTATAAAAAACCTTATATGCCCCCAGGGCATAACTGAAAACCCTTGCCCTGAGGGCTTTGGTGGAGTATCCTCCTCAAAAAGATATTTTCTATCTGTAAATCAACTACGCTGAACAAAATGCCTATCTCAAAATTTTTATTGGACGTGTTTGGGGAATGATGGGCGTGGGGGGGGGACTGATTGCCCTCCAATCACTTTCGACTATTAAAAGGGGCACTAGCCTGTTGAATTTCCAATCGAATGAGCTTTTTTGAAGTTTCTACGACAATGCCTTCTATAAAAACATTATATGCCCCCTGGGCATAACTTAAAACCCTTGCCCTGAGGGTTGTGGGGGAGTGTCCTCCTCAAAAACATATTTTCTATGTGGAAATCAACCACGGAGAACAAAATGGCTATCTCAAAATTTTGATTGGATGTGTTTGAGTGAATGATGGACGTGGGGGGGGGGACTAGTTGCCCTAAAATCACTTTCAACTATTAAAAAGGGCACTAGCCCTTTGAATTTCCAATCAAATGAGCCCCTTTTGAAGCTTCTATGACAACGCCTTCTATAAAAACCTTATATACCCCAGGATATAACTTAACCCTTGCCCTGAGGGTTGTTGGGGAGTGTCCTCCTCAAAAACGTATTTTCTATCTGCAAATCAACTACGCTGAACAATATGGCTATCTCAAAATTTTAATTGGATGTATTTGGGAGAATAATGGGTGTGGGACAGGGGCTAGTTCCCCTCGAATCACTTTCGACTATTAAGAATGGAACTAGCCCTTTGAAGTTCCAACCAAATGAGCCCCTTTTGAAGTTTCTATGACAATACCTTCTATAAAAACCTTATATACCCCAGGATATAACTTAAAACCCTTGTCCTGTGGGTTGTTGGGGAGTGTCCTCCTCAAAAACGTATTTTCTATTTGGAAATCAACTACGCTGAACAAAATGGCTATCTCAAAATTTAATTGGATGTATTTGGGGGATTGATGGGCGTGGGGGGGGGGCTATTTGCCCTCCAATCACGTTTGACTATTAAATAGGGTATAATGCATTCCAATTCCTAATAGAATGAGTCTTTTTTGAAGATTATACCATAAAACCTTCTATTATAACCTTATATGCCCCCAGGAAATAGCTTAAAAGCCTTACCCTGAGTGTTGTGGGGGAGTATCTTACTCAAGAAGACATTATCTGTCTGGAAATCAATTACGCTGAACAAATTGGCTATCTCAAAATTTTGAGTGGATATGTTTGGGGGAATGATGGGCGCAGGAGAGGAGGGGGGGGGCTAGTGGCCCTCCAATCAGTTTCGACTATAAAAAAGGGCACTAGCCCTTTGAATTTCCAATCGAATGAGCCTGTTTTGAAGTTTCTACGACAAGACCTTCTATAAAAATTTTATATGCCCCCAGGGCATAACTTAAAAACCCTTGCCCTGAGGGTTGTGGGGGTTGTGGGGGAGTCCTCAAAAATATATTTTCTATCTGGAAATCAACTACGCTGAAAAAAAATGGCTATCTCACAATTTTGATTGGATGTGTTTGGGGGAATGATGGGCGTGGGGGGGGGGGGACTAGATGCCCTCCAATCACTTTCGACTATTAAAAATTGCACTAGCTACTCCAATTACCAATCGAATGAGCCCTTTTCGAAGTTTCTACGACGACTCCTTCGATACGAAGTGCCCGGGTATGGAGAAAAAAAAACCCCAAAAAACAACACATTGTGTCCACATCGTTCTTTACTTAGGCAGCACTAGCGCGCTGCCTGTGAAAAGGTGGGCGTGAGAGGGGGGTTAGTTACCGTCCAATCACTTTTAACTATTAAAAAGGGCACTAGCCCTTTGAATTTTCAATCAAATGAACCTTTTTTGAAGTTTCTATGACAACGCCTTCTATAAAAACCTTATATGCCCCCAGGGCATTACTTAAAACCCTTGCCCCGAGGCTTGTGGGGAAGTTTGCTCCTCAAAAACATATTTTCTATCTGGAAAACAAATACGCTGAACAAAATTGCTATCTCAAAATTTTTATTGGATGTATTTGGGGGAATTATGGACGTGGGGGGGGAGCTAGTTGCCCTCCAATCACTTTCGACTATTAAAAAGGGCACTAGCCCTTTGAATTTTCAATCGAATGAGCCTTTCTTGAAGTTTCTACGACAACGCCTTCTATAAAAACCTTATATGCCCCCAGGGCATAACTTAAAACCTTTGCCCCGAGGGTTGTGGGGGAGTGTCCTCCTCAAAAAGATATTTTCTCTGTGAAAATCAACTACGCTGAACAAAATGGCTATCTCAAAATTTTGATTGGATGTGTTTGGGGGAATGATGGGCGTGGGAGGGGGGGGCTAGTTGCCCTCAAAACACTTTCAAATTAAAAAGGGTACTAGCCCTTTGAATTTCCAAACGAATGAGCCTTTTTTGAAGTTTCTACGACAACGCCTTCTATAAAAACCTTATATGCCCCAAGGGCATAATTTAAAACCCTTGCTCTGGGGGTTGTGGGGGAGTGTCCTCCTCAAAAAGATATTTTCTATCTGGAAATAAACTACGCCGAACAAAATGGCTATCTCAAAATTTTGATTGGATGTGTTTGGGGGAATAAAGGGCGTGGGGGGGGGGGGGGCTAGTTGCCCTCCATTCACTTTCGACTATTAAAAAGGGCACTAGCCCTTTGAATTTGAAATCGAATGAGCCTTTTTTGAAGTGTTTCTACGACAACGCCTTCTATAAAAACCTTATATGCCTTCAGGGTATAACTTAAAACACTTGCCCAGTGGGTTTTTTGGGAATGTCCTCCTCAAACAGACATTTAGCACCCGGAAATCCAGGATTTGGGAACCAAGGACCCTCTAAAAAGTTTTCTTGATCGTGGTTAGGGGAATAATGGGCGTAGGGGGGGGGGGGGCTAGTTGCACTCCAAAACAACTTAACAGCTGAAAATGGCACTAGCCATTCCCATTTGCAATCGAATGAGCCCTTTTCGAAGTTTCTAAGACAACTCCTTCGACAAGAAGTGCCCGGGTATGAAAAAAAAAACAAAAAAAACAAAAACAAAAATCAACACATTGTGCCCACATCGTTCTTTACTTAGGCAGCGCTAGCGCGCTGCCTATGAAAGCAACTAATAGTTTACAATAACCATGTAAAAAAGAGGAGTCAGAATATATTATTCTTATCTTTTTAGAAAATCCAGTTTAGTCACATTAGCGATTACTCACTTTTAATATAATCTTGAAACCTTTGGTCCTCAAACACTTCATAAAACACCTCTTTAGACACAGCAGCTGAGAATAAATTATTCGCTTCTTTGAAAAGCTTTATAACTTCATCGAGGCAGAGATCCCATTGAGATGATAGGTCAGGAGAACACTGAAGAAAAGAATAAATATAATTAGTATAAGGTAATATTCGTTTTAGCTTATTGGGGTTTTTACGTTCTTTAGGGCCTCCTTCAGGACCAAACATAATCCGGTTCTTTAGGTACACAAGGCACGTGTTTGTCAATTTCAGAGGGATTTCCACTTTTCGCCAATGTCCACATAAGAGACAAGACAGGAAGCTAAGCAATCATACTTTTTGTGGCGATTAGAAAAAGAAATGAACAGGTAGGTCATTTCAATGGATAACTGAAGGTTTAACATAAAAAATATAGAGTGATTTAGAAACCAAAAACAAAATACAATTTAAACTACCCAAAAAAGCTCAAGGCTTTGGCTAGCAAAAACATGGCGAACCCCTTCCGCTCGTTTGGCAGTATTATATATTCTAAATCTAAAAAACATTCCAAAATTTACCGATTGAAGCTGGCGTTGTTTATAGAGGCACAACCACTTTTAAAACCACTATTTAAAAGGGCACTAGCCACTCCAATTTGCAATCGAATGAGCGCAAATCGAATGAGCGTAAGTTCGAACCTTTTCGAACTTTCTACGACAACTCCTTTGATACGAAGTGCCTGGGTATGGATAAGAAAAAAGCAAAAAAAAAACAACACATTGTGCCCACATCGTTCTTTACTTAGGCAAGACAAGAGGTAGTGGAAGTGAGCAACAACTATTATTTTCTTATTCCCTTTGCGTTATGTTCAGCTATTAATTTGATCTGTTCATTCAAGAGACGGCAGCAGGTTATGTATACGTAAAAATAACTAGCTTTGATAATACTCATTCGTAAAAAGAAATGTTCCAACTACTTTCATCTAAAACATCCCTTTTACCGAATTCTTTATCGATATGCACGCATATTTTGGTCCAACACTGATGTTTTACTTCCATAAATATATTTTTTATCGCAAAAAGAATATAGCCTATTCTCGATATTTCCACTTTTTATCGATGGAAGAAATGGGTAAAAGTTAAGCTTAAACCAACGACCCTGATACTAAGAGACTCGTACTCTACCAACTGGACTAGCTGGGTTTGTTTTGATGGTTTTAAACCTTTTGCTGTATTTATATTTTTAGATAAACAGGTCTTCTATAAACAGCTTTCTTAATCGAGTCCCCGGAGATAGCCAATTATTACGTAAAATCATACAAGATATCATAGACATCATGATACCGTTTGATTTAGTAAAAAAAAAACAATGGGTAGCTCATGTATTATTAATACTATTTTTTTCCGTGGTGTCATTAAATAAAACAGATGGCCACAGTGTTGGGAAAGGGCTGCAGGGTCGAAAAAATCATTGCAGCCCTCGGATTAGGGCAAGAAATTACGCAAACAGCCCATACAGGCTTAAAGTAAGACCCATGGCCCAGTGCCTCACCTAACTCTGTCCTTCCACTTAACCCCCTCTCCATTGTTTAGACAAAAAGGGTACATAAGGGGTTATGAGGCTGCTTTTTAAAAAACACTATTTCCTATTTTTGTTACTGAATTTGTGTAGACTCGATCTTCACTCCCTTTGGTCAACATAACTTGCGCTCCGTCTCAAAATCCTTTGATCTGCGATCCACTTCGGTAAGCAGTGTGTATGAGTTGTCTCCCCAACCTCCTTTAATTGGAGGTTTGATACAGGCGCACACACTCCGTCTCCAGTGCCTAATGGTCTCCCTTTTGTCAACAGTATGCATGCTCTGTTTCAAGCTCCTTTTCAGAGCTAAACAGTGCCTAAGCTTCGTCTCCTTTTAATCTACAGTGCGTACAATACATCTCTCACCCTGTTTGGTCAACAATGCATACGATTCGTCTCCAACCCCCGCTGGTAAACGGTTCATACACTGTTTTCAGTGGCAAATGGTGTCCCTTTCTCAACACTACGTAAGCTCCATCTCAGGTTCCCTTGGTCTCCGATCCACTTTGGTTAGAAGTGAATCCGATCTATCTCAAACCTTTTAATAAACACTGCGTATGTCCCTTCCCCATCTTCTCCTCCTCCCGGGGTCAGCAGTGCTAAAGTGCCACCTTGAACACCATTTGGCAAATAGCGTGTATGCTGCGTCTCCGACCCACTTTGGTCAGTAGTGCCTACGATTCGTCTACCCGGCTCAATGGTAACCGAAACTCTAGAAAACGGGTTTTTGATACCAATAGAAACATCAAAAGAATCAGATTTCAATGCTGATTTCAAATATATAACTTTCATCAAGTTTAGTGCTACCCATCAAAAGCTACGCGCCTGAGAAAATTTGGCTGATTTTAAAAAATAGGGGGAAAGACCCCCTAAAAGTTATAGAACCTTAATGAAAATTGCACCATCATATTCAGAGTATGAGAAAGCCCTACTATTTAGGCTCCTATCAAAAACAATATCGACTTTCGCATTTTTTGCCAGAAGAAAGATCACGGATGCGTGTTTATTTGTTTTTTTGTTTGTTTGTTTTTTTTTTCCCCCACGGGTGATCGTATCGACCCAGTGGTCCAAGAATATCGTGGGAGGGCTCATTGGAACGGAAATTAAAAGTTCTAGCGCCCTTTTTAAGTGACCAAAAAAATGGAGGGCAACTAGGCCCCCTCCCGCGCTCATTTTTTTCCCAAAGTCATCCGATCAAAATTTTGAGATAGCCATTTTGTTCAGCATCGTCGAAAATATGATAACTTTGTCTTTTAGGATGACTTAATCCCCAGAAGTTCCCGGGGGGAGGGCTAAAAGTTATGAACTTTACCCAATTTTAACATATAGTATTGGTTATTGGGAAGTGTACAGACGTTTTCAGGAGGTTGTTTTCTGGTAGGGAGGGGGGGGGGTCGGGGGTTATGTTGGAGGATCTGTCCATGAAGGAAGTTTTCATGGAGGAAGGGAAATTGCCATGAAGGGGGCGCCGGACGTGCCAGCATTATTTATTGGTTATTGGGAAGTATACAGACATTTTCAGGAAGGATTTTTTTTCTGGAGGATGGGGCTGGAGGAGGGTACTCTGGAGTCTTTCCGTGGAGGTAGTTTCTTTGGCGTAGGGGACATTTCTATGAATGGGGCGCCGGATTTCCAAGCATTATTTAAAAAACGATCAGAAATTAAATTTAAAAAAAAACAAGTTTTTTTCAACTGAAAATAAGAAGCAACATTAGAACTTAAAACGAACAGAAATTATAACGTGTATGAGGGGGGTCTCCCCCAAGTTAATACCTCGCTCTTTACGCTAGTTTTTTTTAGTGCTTTCAAAAGAGCTATCTATTCTAACTAAACGGCCTTTGTGATTCAGGGGTTTGTGAATTAAATTTGTTTTTAACTTTTAACGTAAAGAGCAAGGTATTGACTAAGGGGAGAACCCCCTCATATACGTAATAACATATACGTAATAAAAAAACAATAAAAAAAAAAGCGATACGGCTCAATAGTGATCGAAACTTTTAAAAACGGAATTTTGATGTCAATAAATATATCAAAAGAATGGGTTTATAATGTTGATTCTAAATATATAAATTTTCTCAAGTTTAGTATTACTCATCAAAGGCTACGAGCCTGAGAAAATTTACCCGATTTTTTAAAGAGGGGGAAAAATCCCCTATAAGTGAAAGAATTTTAATGAAAATCACACCATCAGGTTAAGCGTATCAGAAAACCCTATTAAATAGGTTTCAAGCTCATATCTGCAAAAACCTTCAACTTTGTATTTTTTGCTAAAAGAAAAATTTACGAATATAGAAGTTAGTTACGTAAGTTAATTTGTAAATTACGTCATAACCAAATCTAGAGACATCCATTTAGCAAAAGAAAAGTACAATTTTTATTCTAATTTTTTTTACTTATTCAATGACGGTGAGCCAAAATAAAAGTTGCATTAACTAAAAAACGATCAGAAATTAAACAAAAAAAAACAAGTTTTTTAAACTGAAAGTAAGGAGCGACATTAAAACTTAAAATGAACAGAAATTATGCCGTATATGAAAGGGACTGTCCCCTCCTCAACGCTTCGCGCTTTACGCTAAAGTTTGACTTTGTCTCATAAATTTATTTTTTAAAACAATAAAAAACTTTAGCGTAAAGAGCAAAGCGTTGAGGAGGGGACAGACCCTTTCATATACGGAATAATTTCTGTTCGTTTTAAGTTTTAATGTCGCTCCTTACTTTCAGTTTAAAAAACTTGTTTTTTTTATTTAATTTGGTCAAGATCACAGTGTAACTGTTTTAATTGTAAAATAACTATATTTCGCAAATTCTGTTTCATTTACATCAGAGCTGGTACTCAAAGGTTCCATACTGATACAGATCTGAAACTAATATTACAACCGCAGCAGTTAGTCTAAGCGCGTGCAGTGAATATTTCTCGAATAATATTGGTATTTTCCACAATTCGTATTTAAGGCTAATGATTACAAACCTGAAACAAATACATCAATATAAAAGCCCAAAAGCAAAACATATATGAAGTATATGGATCACATATGGTGATTCATTTCATCAAAGTAATCACGTAGACTGTAGTCCAGTAGTTCCAAACGCGTGAAAACTCGACATACCCACTTCAACACCCATTTTCTGCCTCTGTTACATTACCAGTTATTATTTGTATCTATGAACATTTCTTTATTTAAAAAGTTGCTAATAAATTATTTTTTTTTTCTGAAATTCTAAGCACCTAGGTTTCAAGAAGATTATTGTATACACAAAAAAAAAAAAAAAAGAAAAAGAAAAAAAAAGGACAAATTAGAAATTCCAATTGTTGATCCAAATTTCAATTAAAAGTAAAATTGCAATCCAATGTTTAAGTTCTTAATCAAAAATATAAAAATTACAATTATACCTTCAACTGCCATGCAATAAATGTCCTGTGGCGGTGCAGTGGGTTTGATCTCAGCTTTGATAAACAGAAATAACAATTAATACTAAAGTCCAAATTAAAAAGCACATAAAATATACCACAATTACGAGTTGGGCTGCTACCCAACACCACCGCCCCCTCTAGCCCTGCTAGTGTATCATTTGGACTTTACTGAACACTAAACACATTGCTTGAATTATTATCAAATAACGTTTTAAAAGAAAAATTAGCGACAAAAAGCGGTATCCCCTTAAAATAACAAAACTATGTCGACTGTAAAATTCATTTTAAGAGGTCGTTTTTTTTTCTGGAAACTCGATTGGTATTTCGTATTTAGTTTGGCATGCACTTCCTTGCTACAAAATTCTTCTGTGGATTCGATATACTTTCGAATCAGTAAACTTGAGCAAATTAGAAATTTATTTTTATTTTTCAGAAATTAGTCACGTGAGGGGGGGGGGAGAGAATTTTCTTAGAACACAAAACTTAGTCTAAAAAAGGGTTCAGATCTGTTATTGCTTTTAGACACGAAGTTATACCAGCTAAATATTTTGCTTTCTTTGTATGCATGATTATAATTCTGTTATATGTTTCCATTACCTTTTTGCTAAATACAGGATCCAGTAAGATTCCACTACCATCAGACTTAGGGAAATGACTATAGGAGTTGTGAGCTTTAACATTAGACATTATACTGAAGTCTAAACCAGTCAGATCAAGGATATCATTACAGTTGGTTACGTTTGAATTACTTCTACTTGCATTATTTAAATTAACTTCAGGTCCTGATTTCAGCGAAGTTGCAGAAACAGTAACAAAATCACCAAAATCATCATCAAAATTACTATCACAAACAAGGTTACTATTCAAGTTGGTAACAACAGGGTCTAGGATGTGTTTTAAGCGATTGGACGACTTAGAAAGGCTTATTCCTAAAGAAAAGTCTTCACCTCTATTGTCTTGATTAACCATCAAATTAGTATAGCTTTTGTTCTCTTCAAAATTGAAATCATCGAGTAAACAAACTAAGGAATTTCCAACTGCTTCAGCATTCGGAGCACTTCTGAATGATGAAGTAATACTTAAACTTTCCATGTTACTAGTAAGATTATTTTCTACAGGAGTTTTCACGTCACTTTCATAGGCATTATCATTTGCCAATAACAAAGCATTGTTGGAATTACTTTCTGTGATAGGCATACCGGCATTTTTTTCAATATTTGAAAATGATCCTTTCAAATGGAATTCAGAACTGTTATCTGAAATAGTTGTATACGATTCTAGTTCCCGGAATGCTGCATATTTGTCAATACATGATACTGTAGACTGCTTCCCAACAGACGACTTGTTCGGTGCAAGTGACGAACCTAAGGGTTTTATTAAAGTATCAGGCGTGGAAATTTTTTCTAATGTTGGCAATATTTTTGGGGGAGCTGGCATGACTTTCTTAGAATTGGATATCAATGATTTGGCATCTAAAAGTGGATCCCACACTTGAGTGATACTTTTATTTAAAGTGGAGGTACAGGATTCCGTAGTCACCATACCAGATGTAAACAAACTTCCAGAGGGTAAGATTCCAGATGATTCTTTTAATTTAACAGTAGGGGCATCAGACTTCACTGTGTTAGTAAATGGGCCTTTAATTGACAAGTTATCACCATATGGCTCACATGACACGAATGTACTAGTATCACTATTTGAATTCAAACTGATAGGTGCAATAAATGACTTAGAAAAATCAAAATTTAAAGAGTTTTTTGTTACACCCCTAGTTTTAACAGCTGAGTCAAGTTTCATTTCGTCACTATTCAATAAACTTGAAACTTGATTAAAGGAACCAATTTTTGATGTTAGACTATTACCTCCTGGTGACCCCAGCTGACTTCCGAGTAGAGTATTATTTGGTACTTGGCAATATAACGGAAACTGTGCATTAGTGCTAGCATAAGTTTGGTCATCTGAAGGACTAGGCACAACCAAATTGTTCAAGTTACTTGGAGTTCCACGAGCACCAACAAAATCACCAAATTCATCTGAACTGGGTTGCTGATTAACAACTTCAAAATTAGTACTAGTAATATTTGATTTAACTGGAGATCCATTTATTATTTTTTGATTGATATATGCACAAGCTGGATGAATTAAGACAGGAATCAATGGAGTATCATAAAAGCGCAATGCATCCAGGGATTGGAACGGCTTTCCTGTCTGAAAAAAAGAGACCATTACTCCTGTCTTCATAGAAGAAGAAAGATACAAAAGGCTAAATTACAGATTATATAAAAGTCAAACCCAGGAGACCCATAGTTAAACCAGCCAAGACTGACTTTTCTAAAGCTATAATGAGTTTTTGCATCATATAATTTTTTAGATCAACGCCAGTGCTTCCCGAAAGACGCAAAATCTAATTCACTGTGTTCATAAGGTACAGCATGAAAAGGAAGTTTAGATTTAAAGATATAATTGAGCTAAGTTATTTGTCTAATTTAGATGTTTATACAAAACAAAGTAAACTTTCTGTTTTTGCAAAAAAAAAAAAAAAAAAAAAAAAAAAAAAAAAAAAAAAAAAAAAAAAGGCATTAAATATAAATTTGTTCTTCTGACCTGGTTACAATTTTTCTACAAATTTATGCCGTTTAGCCATTATAGATAAGAGTTCTGTAAAGTTTTTACACAATAATTCTGTGGGGCCAAGGGCGAATTATAAGCAGTAGCTTCCTGAAAAGTGGCAAAGAACAAAGAACCAAAGAATAGCCTGCTTTGATCACATACATACATCAAAAGAACTGTAATTTTTTAGTGATACACTTTTGATTAAAATATTTTCTAGGCATTAGTTAAAAATCGAACTTTTTAAAATAAATCATTGTAGGCCTTAGTATTTATTTTACAACACTTAGGTAAAGCTAAACTGTCGTGAATGCTTGTAAAAATTCGTTTACTCCAGGAAAAGATTATTTCGCCTCAATCCAAATCCATAAAACAGGATTTTGCTATCAGCTAACATCATTCAGTTCTCCTCAGTTCCACATCCTTCTTTTTGTAAAAAACAAGATGACAGACTTTGATCTAAAAAAAACTCCATGGTAAGCGGAGGGTCCTACCATCTGAGTTAACAGCACAACCATGATATTATGCATCAATATTCCAAGATAAAATTTCGAAGACCTCAATTTTTAGTTCCATACACTAAGGCCAAACTGCCACATTTGACACTTCGTCTCGATATAGATATAAACAATCTGTATCTCTTTCGTCTAGTTCAGCAATTTTCTTGAATAAAATAATTCTTAAGAGGGACTAATCATTTAAAAAAAAATCTTCCCATTTCAGAAATAGCACCCATAAGTGGGAATTCTCGATGTTCAGCACACAACTTGGCGCTAAGAGTACAGATTTACAAAAATAACGTGGGAAACAT
The DNA here is from genome assembly GCF_049724085.1 of Artemia sp. Qi Xiang Cuo. NCBI lineage: Eukaryota > Metazoa > Arthropoda > Branchiopoda > Anostraca > Artemiidae > Artemia > Artemia sp. Qi Xiang Cuo. The sequence continues at coordinate 29,378,134 of NC_142812.1, read as the reverse complement.
TCAAATCTGCATAAGAGCTAAATTATATTTGTATGGCCATCCACTCTATATGATGATCCCAGAGAAAAAAAAAATACAAACAAAACACACAGAGAAACATCAGTGCTACCCATGCAACAGTTCAATTTTAGTTGGTTTGAAGATGGCGGACTGGGAATATCCAGATAACGGTTTTCAATTAATGTGATTCCAATGGTACAATTTTTAATTTGATTCTATATCACATTTAAGGAGGTTTCACAGGGTTTCAAGCTCTTCTTTAGAGTTGCCAAAAATGTTTTCCCCAACGTTGGAATTACTTTTCAGTTGAATCTTCACACAACTTATTATATCTGGATCGTTGTCTATCGAGAGCTGACTTATTTCATTTCAGTTACTGTGTGCCAAGGCTTACTCTTTACCAGGGCACGCCTACTGTTTTAGAAACGCTTATTTCTTCATATTTGTAAACAACAAGCTCTGACTCATATCCCGGACGTCCTCATGGTCACGTTGCGGCCATCTCCTTTACACGTTCATAGATCAGTTTCTTCTATGTCGCTCGATAGTCAGCTTGTTTGAGGAGGCATAGGAGGTCACCTCCGAAGTTGTCTTACCATCTCTTCCTAGGTCTTCCAGGTTGGCGGATACCGCGGACCCTTCCTTCAAAGGTAAATTTTGGCAGTATGTCATTCGGTGTATGTGATCCAACCACCTAAGTTGCTGTAATCGAACTTTCTGAAAAAATTGTAGTTCCCGTTTCAGTCACCTTCGAAGGTCTTCGTTGGAGATTCTGTCTGGATACATTACACCAGCTATATGGCGGAGGCATTTAGTCTTAAAGGTCAAAATTCTACGTTTCTCAGAACACAGAACGGCAGCTACTTTATGTAGTATATCCCCTAGCAGGGGGGAGGGGAATCAAACTTTGCGATGGTCGGCAGGGATGCCATCAAGCACAAACATCCTTAATGGTATTCGCCATTAACTGCTGAACTCCCATATTTTCGTCTTAAGTCGTCACATCGTCGGTTTCCCCATACGCGGTAACATTATCATTCGCTGTTAAATCTCGCCTTTCGTCTTACCCCAGACGCGGTAGCACGCTTCCTTCTCTTTGAATTCAACTGATCCATAAAAGTTAAAAGAAGAAAGTTTCTTGGCTAAATGGGTGGTGGCAGTAAACCACTCCTCTCCACCATCTTGCTGAGACCGTTGTCAATGAATCTGGATCCTCCGCTCTGCCACAGTTGTCCTCCAACAGAGGATCCTCCCATGATGGTGTTCTGTTTCACCATACAACTTAATCCCTTGCTGGGAGAAGGTTTGTAACTAACGGGACATGTCCACACATTGGTGGACCCTGCTCAGTGTACATCCGAGGGGCCTTTTTCTTCCTCCACCTGTATTAAATGACCCCCGGGTGAGAGTGGCCCAGTTTATATTATGGACCTCAGAGACCACCCCCCCTCCCCCGTGGTCCGCGCCTCCTACTCAATGGAGGTACCCTACACATATGTAGAGCGTTCCCCTATCCACCACCTGGGGACGCGCGGAGTGGCACGGGGGAGAACCCGGCTGAGAAGGTGGCTCAGTAGTAACTCAGCTCAGGACCCAATAAATACCAGTTTCAGAAATAATCAAACGCTATTTGTCATATATTTAATTAATATGTTTTGGTTTAAGACAGTCCTTAATTAACAACATTTAATAACCTACGAGCATTCCTTAAATCATGAGCCATAAAAGGTACAACATGTGCATATTAGCAAATTTGAGGGTTGGGATAGCAGGAGGGGGCGATCATGGGCCTCACTTTGAGTCCTTCAATAGCACAGATTGAGATTCCTTGTATGATTCTGATTACAACAAGATGTAACATCGCATTTTTTTTTTTTTTGTTAAAATACATTTTAGGAGCATCTGTTTAAAATAGGATATTGCATTATTTGGAGCCCTTGTCATTGATACTACCAGAATCAGACCAACCTTGGATGAACAGTTTTCCTTAACTTTCCGATTGTTGAGATTAAAATTTTCACCTTAAAACTTATCTTGTACCAGGCAGGCTTGCGGGGACACATAGGGTGATTGAGGGGCAGCAGACTGTCATCGTTTTTCGCCTATAACATGGTCACTTTATTTTTTTTAACTTGGGATCAAATTGCCCATGCCACAAGCTTCTACGACCCCTCATTCTACATTCTTTGGGGGAAAAAAAAGAAGAAATAAACAGAACTACTTTATACAAAGTCAACGTCATTGCATTAACTATGGTTCTGTTATTTTTGTTGTCTTTTTTATTGTATAATGCAAATTTCATGTTGCATTCATTGTAACGTATGTATTCATTGGCGTTGTTAATCTCACTGGAGGGATACATTTTCCTACTTCCATTTACGTATTATGATTTAGCATCAAAAGAATAGAAGAAATACTACCTGTGCAACTGACACCAATGCAAGGGCAATATACAGCTCAATTTCCATGAGATACCCAGGAACACATTTATTCGCAATACTCCAGATACAGCTAAGAACATCTTGCCCAAGACCTGATGATATAAGTAGCTCATATATACGAGGAGTATCCGCAAAACCATTAGGACATTTACATAAGTCATATATTGCTTTATAAAATGGAGGTATTTTGTTTATTTCAGTCAGCCATGAGGGTAGCTTTGGAGACTGTTGCTGAATCATCTCAAATACCTTAAAAGAAACAGAATTTATACAAGCAATTTGGACTCCTAAAATGTAATTTCAAAAGTACAAGCTCAAAGTGCCTCTGGGCTTTGTCCAATATTTTCCCGAAATTCCTCTATAGGAATTTAAGACATTGCCACAAGGCTAGCTATAAAAACTGCTTCCTTTTTAGCTTAAACAAGTTCGCGGAAAAGGGCATCGGATCTGTGAAGTGATCAAACAGTTCGTGGTAACGAACTGTAAGTAAGGAGCGACCCGGCTCAATGGAAACCGAAACTCTAAAAAGCGGAATTTTAATACCAATAGATACACGAAAGAAATCAAATTTTAATGCAGAGTTCAAATATATAAGTTCCGTCAAGTTTCGTTCTACCCATCAAAAGTTTAAAACTTGAGAATATTTTGCTTATGTTCGAAAAAAGGGGGAAAGACCCCCAAAAAATGAGATGATACCAATGAAATTAAGGCCATCAGATCAAAGATATCCTCGAGCTTAACCGCAGAATTTTCAAGCTCTCTTCTGCAAAAATGTAGCACTTTGATTATTTTGCCACAAGAAAGATCACGGATGCGTGTTTAATTAGTTTTTTTTTTTTTTCTTTCCCAGGGTGGATCGTTTTGAACCCGGGGTTCGATAATATCACGGGAGGGTTAATTGTACCGGAAATTAAAATTTATAGTGCCCTTTTTAAGCGACCAAAAAAATGGAGGGCAACTAGGCCCCCTCCCACGCTCGTTTTTTTTCCCAAAGTCACCCGATCAAAATTTTGAGATAGCCATTTTGTTCAGCATGGTCGAAAATATTATAACTATATCTTTTAGAATGACTTAATCCCTCGAAGCACCCAGGGGGAGGGCTGAAACTTATGAACTTTACCCAATGTTAACATATAGTATTGGTTATTGGGAAGTATACAGACGTTTTCTGGGGGAATTTTTTCGGGTCGTGGGGGGGGGGTTGGGTCGGGGGTTATATGGGAGGATCTTTTCATGAAGGAAGTTTTCATGGGGGAAGGGACATTGCTATGAAGGGGGCGCCGGGTTTCCCATCATTATTTTTAAAAAATCAGAAATTAAATATAAAAAAAACAAGTTTTTCAACTGAAAATAAGGAGAAACATCAAAACTTAAAACGAAAAAAAAAATATTAGCTATATGATTGGGTTCACCTTCTAGTCAATGCCTCGCTCTTTAAGCCAAAGATTTTTTAGTACTTTCATAAGAGCTATTTATTCTAATTAACGGCCTTTGTGATTAAAAAGGGTTAAAAGGGTCATTTTAACGGGTTTTTGATACCAATAGATACATCAAAAGAATCAGATTTCAATGCTGATTTCAAATATATAACTTTCATCAAGTTTAGTGCTACCCATCAAAAGTTACGCGCCTGAGAAAATTTGCCTTATTTTCGAAAAAAGGGGAAACAACCCTAAAAGCTATAGAACTTTAATGGAAATCACACCATCAGATTCAGCGTATCAGAGAACCCTACTATAGAGTTTTTAAGCTCCTATCTACAAAAATGTGGAATTTTGCATTTTTTGCCAGAAGATAGATCACGGATGCGTGTTTATTTATTTATTTTTTTTTTCCCAGGGGTGATCGTATCGACCCAGTGGTCCTAGAATATCTTGGGAGGGCTCATTGGAACGGAAATTAAAAGTTCTAGTGCCCTTTTTAAGTGACCAAAAAAATAGAGGGCAACTAGGCCTCCTCCCACGCTAATATTTTCCCCAAAGTCACCCGATCAAAATTTTGAGATAGCCATTTTGTTCAGCATGGTCGAAAATATGATAAATATGTCTTTTAGAATGACTTAATCCCCGAAGTCCCCAAGGGGAGGGCTAAAAGTTATGAACTTTACCCAATGTTAACATATAGTATTGGTTATTGGGAAGCATACAGAAGTTTTCAGGAGGTTTTTTTTCGGGTAGTGGGGGGGGGGGTCAGGGGTTATATTGGAGGATCTGTTCATGAAGGAAGTTTTCATGGGGGAAGGGAAATTGCCATGAAGGGGGCGCCGGACTTGCCAACATTATTTATTGGTTATTGGGAAGTATACAGACATTTTCAGGAAGGATTTTTTTCTGGAGGGGGGGCTAGAGGAGGGGTTACTCGGGAGAATCTTTCCGTGGAGGATGTTTCTTTGTGGTAAGGGACCTTTTTATGAAGGGGGCGCCGGATTTCCAACTATTATTTAAAAAACGATCAGAAATTGAATTAACAAAAAACAAGTGTTTTCAACTGAAAGTAAGAAGCAATATTAGAACTTAAAAAGAACAGAAATTATTACGTATATGAGGGGGTTCTCCCCCAAGTCAATACCTCGCTCTTTACGCTACAGTTTTTTTTAGTGCTTTCAAAAGAGATTTCTATTCTAATTAAACGGCCTTTGTGATTCAGGGGTTTGTGAATCAAAATTTTTTTTAATTTTTAACGTAAAGAGTGTGGTATTGACTAAGGGGAGAAACCCTCACATACTTAATAACATATACGTAATAAAAAAAACAATAAAAAAAACAAGCGATACGGCTCAATAGTAATCGCAACTTTTAAAAACGGAATTTTGATGTCAATAAATGTATCAAAAGAATGGGTTTATAATGCTGATTCTAAATATATAAATTTTATTAGGTTTAGTATTACTTATCAAAGGCTACGAGCCTGAGAAAATTTACCCGATTTTTTATAGAGGGTGGAAGGATCCCCTACAAGTGAAAGAATTCTAATGAAAATCACACCGTCAGATTCAGTGTCTCAGAAAACCCTACTACATAGGTTTCAAGCTCATATCTGCAAAAATCTGCAACTTTGTATTTTTTGCAAGATGAAAAATATAAGAATATAGAAGTTAGTTACGTAAGTTAATTTGTAAATTACGTCATAACCAAATTTAGAGACATCTATTTAGCAAAAGAAACGTAAAATATTTATGCAAATTTTATTTATTCATTCAGTGACGGTGAGCCAAAATAAAAGCTGCATTAACTAAAAAACGATCAGAAATTAAATAAAAAAAACAAGTTTTTTAAAACTGAAAGTAAGGAGCGACATTAAAACTTAAAACGAACAGAAACTATTCCGTATATGAAAGGGGCTGTCCCCTCCTCAACGCCTCGCTCTTTACGCTAAAGTTTGACTTTGTCTCACAACTTTATTTTTTAAAACAATAAAAAACTTTAGTGTAAAGAACGAAGCGTTGAGGAGGGGACATCCCCTTTCATATACGGAATAATTTCTGTTCGTTTTAAGTTTTAATGTCGCTCCTTACTTTCAGTTTAAAAAACTTGTTTTTTTATTTAATTGCAAAAAAAATTCGGTGAAAATCGGACAGTCGGGAGTCTTGACGAAATCTTTTACTGGCTTTCAAAGTCACTTATTTAATTCAATAATGACAAGACTGAAATTCAGTAGGAAAATACATAAAATTTACTATGCAACATACATGGTATAGTAAGCCCTTAAAGGGTTATTCACCAGAAACAACTTACCCTGGTGGTGAACTTACTCAAGTTGAACCCATTTTAGAAATTATTTGGAAAAAACTACGTTTTCTAAAGAGTTAAAGAGGCTGAGTCACAAGTTCGAACCTTAAAACGTACAGGGATTAGGAGGTACAGTTGGGGGGATGCCGCCCCCCAAACCCCCCGCTTTTGCAGCCTTAAAAAAAGTTTTTTAAAATGAAAGTAAGGAGCGACATTAAAACGAACAGAGATTATTCCGTATATGAAAGGGGCTGTCCCCTCCTCAACGCCTCGCTCTTTACGCTAAAGTTTTTCATTGTTTAACAAAAATAGAGTTCTGAGAAAGTCAAACTTTAGCGTGAAGAGCGAGGCGTTGAGGAGGGGACAGCCCCTTTCATATACGGAATAATTTCTGTTCGTTTTAAGTTTTAATGTCGCTCCTTACTTTCATTTTCAAAAACTTGTTTTTTTTTACTTAAAGGCTGCAAAAGCGGGGGGTTTGGGGCGGCAGCCCCCCAACTGTACCTCCTAATCCCTGTACGTTTTAAGGTTCGAACTTGTGACTCAGCCACTTTAACTCTTTAGAAAACGTAGTTTTTTTCAAATAATTTCTGCACATTTTTGTAGAGTTTATTACTTATTATTTCTTGACTAACTGTTAGCTGATCGTGTCAGGAGTTAAAGTTGGGGGGCTGCCGCCCCCCAAACTCTCCGCTTTTGAAAATTCTTTTGTTAAGGCTTTTAATTCCTGAATACTCAAATCAAATGCACAGTAAGATTTTCTTTTTTCAACTTTTCTTCGAGCATGCGGGTATACGGCATGTTATCAAAGCAGTGGAGACTTACCTGTAAGCTGAAGGCCGACTGTGATATTCTTCTGGAGACGCCTGTTGAGCCGAAGGATTTAAAAGATTGGATTTAAAAAAGAAACTGAGTTTTTTTTAAACTTTAAATTTAAGAGATACTACTTTAAATTCAATATATAAAAAATTTACTTTGACGGGGAATCGAGCCCGGGTCTTCCACATGATAGGCAGGAATAGTGACCACTGTACCATCAGAGACTCTTGTTAAATTATTTTTAGTCTGTGCATTCTAGGTTTTGATTTTATACAGATAAGTAGACTTACTGTCAACTAAAATCCAATAAGAATTCATCATAGTAACAAATGATTAGAATAGACTAAATAAAGACATAGTAACTGTTCCAATTATATCATTTAAAGAAAAACTGGATGCTGAGTGGAACAACAAATTTTGCAAAAATGAGTGGAATTCCCTGTACCACTCCACAAATAACTATTGGGTTGATGTACTGTGTCACTGGGCCTTTAAACGACGTGACGATCATTATATTTCTTTGCCCCCCCCACTGACACTTCAGGGGAGGAGGATAACCAAAAAACAAAATATTTCATATGATTTACAGTTCAATGCTAAATTTAAATATAATGATTATTTCCATAGCAAATGTTAATGGTCAAGTCTGACAAAGAAACTATTCTTTGATAATATCAATAAAAACAGTATTTTATGTAAAACTGAAATCAATGGGTCTGATTTACAGAAATAGACTTGTTTACCATAAAGTTAGACAGGGTGCAGCTCCAAAACATGTTGATCTAGCATTCTTTCAAGTACACATTCTACTTGTTTTCTGGGTTTTCAGATGTGTTTTATCTTAGAAACGCTGATAACATGCATTAGCTAAACGCCAATGTTGGTCATTTAATGACTATTTATGTACAGATGGTCTAAATTGCCATCTTTTTGTTACTCTGTTACTTGTCTCCCTTATCTAAGGCGCATTAGAACCCTACGACACAATCCGGTTTCAGCTTTGTGGCAGAACAGCATTGTATCAAGGAGGCACACTTGTGCCTCTATAAAGAGGCGACCCACCACAATGTTAAGCGATTTCAGGTCCTAGAGGTCGCAGAGAGACGGCGGTAATCGCATTTTGTAGCCCAAGCTCAAACTAAGAAACTTGCAAAATTTCATCCTCCTCCGACTTTATCTTCATGGGGTAAAATGGGCCGGAAGTTTTGAACCTCCCACGACAGCCCCCCCTTTAACGATGTCCTATTGGGCTGAAATTTAGAGGTTATGCTTTCCTAGGACCCGGGAGCTTATCCTCGAAATTTCAGCTTAATCCGATCCCTTCTTCCCTGTTTTCAAAATACCAAATATAGCCACTTAAAATTCATCATTTTTTTTTTCTTAGCCACGCCTACAGGCCACAGTTGGCAACGGATCCGGTTGAATGAGGACTCATTCGAAGCAGAATTCGACCTGTTAGGGCCTTTGATATTTTTTTGATATTTTCAGACCGAAAAAATTATCCCCCGAATTTACATTTACGAAAAACCTCGTTTTCCTATATTAGCCCATGTTAATTTTTCCCACCACAACCCCCATTTAACGTTGTCTGATCGGGCTGAAATTTAGAGGATAATCTTTCCTGGGGCCTGGGAGCTTTACCTCGAAATTTCAGCTCAATCTGATCACTCCTTCCCTGTTTTCCAAAAACCAAATATCAAGTTTTTTGGGAATTTGCTTGCGTCGAAAATAGCTTCCATATACTAAAAAACAATTACCATTGTATCTGTATAGTCCTGCGATTGATACTTCAGACTGTCAGGCGGAAAACTCGGGTTCGATTCACCATCAGAGCAAATTTTTATATACTGAATTTAGACTTTGAAAAGAAACTCAGTTTTTTTTTAAATTATTTAAAAAAAATTAGGTTTTCTAAAGAGTTAAAGAGGCTGAGTTACAAGGTCGACCCTTAAAACGTACAGGGATTAGGAGGCACTGTGGTGGGGCTGTTAAAGAGGCTGAGTCACAAGTTCGAACCTTAAAACGTACAGGGATTAGGAGGCACCCTGTACGACGTGATTTGAGTAGTCATGAATTAAAAGCCTTAACACAAGAATGTTCAAGAGCGGGGGGTTTGGGGGCGGCAGCCCCCCAACTTTAACTCCTGACACGATCAGCTAACAGTTAGTCAAGCAATAATAAGTAATAAACTGTACAAAAACGTGCAGAAATTATTTGAAAAAAACTACGTTTTCTAAAGAGTTAAAGAGGCTGAGTTACAAGGTCGAACCCCAAAACGTACAGGGATTAGGAGGCACAGTTGGGGGCTACAACCCCTCAAACCCCCCGCTTTCGCAGCCTTTAAATATAAAATAAATTTCTTTAAACTGAAAGTAAGGAGCGACATTGAAACTTAAAACGAACAGAAATTATTCCGTATATGAAAGAGCTGTGCCCTCCTCAACGCCTCGCTCTTTACGCTAAAGTTTTTATTGTTTAAAAAAAGAGTTGTGAGAAAGTCAAACTTTAGCGTAAAGAGCGAGGCGTTGAGGAGGGCACAGCCTCTTTCATATACGGAATAATTTCTGTTCGTTTTAAGTTTTAATGTCGCTCCTGTACTTTCAGTTTAAAGAAATTTATTTTATATTTAAAGGCTGCGAAAGCGGGGGGTTTGGGGGTTGTAGCCCCCCAACTGTGCCTCCTAATCCCTGTACGTTTTAAGGTTCGACCTTGTAACTCAGCCTCTTTAACTCTTTAGAAAACGTAGTTTTTTTCAAATAATCTGATATTAAAGACAAATTAAGAACCTGTTATACCAAAATTGTCACAAGCCATGGTTGTCGCAACAGGTCTCACAAAATTTCATTGAGTGTCTTCTGATTATGCTATAGTTTTAGTGTCTGGGTTTGTATCTTTACCCTTTGTTTTGTGAAAATGATCTCATCAAATTTATATTTATTATTTCTGGCATTGCAAGTTTCTTCTTTATATGCTTATCTAACTCCATTGTCTTCTATTTAGAATGGGTCATAATAATTATAGATATTTGCATACGCCTAGAATAAACACATTACTAAACAAATGATTGACAAGATATAAGTAAGCTGCAAAATGTTTATGGTGTTTCATCAAAAATTATAATTTTTTCCTTTAAACTAGAGAAATACCTGAAAATTTTAATAGAAGTTTTATCTTCTATTAGGTTAAATCCACTTATAGTGATATACGACAGAATAAAAACCAGTAAGCTTACAGTTTTCAATGCAACAAAATGAACTTAATGAAATCGACTTACCGGAATTACATCTATGACGATTATTACATCTATGAAACATTACAAAAGGAACATGGCTCAGTACAAAATAACAAGCATAACTAGTCCATTTACAAAAGGCGTTCAAAGTACTTTTATAATGTCTAGACGACAAACGAAAAACCTATACCTAACAAGGGATTACAACATTCAAAAACCTTAAAAAAGAAAAAATGAAATCTTAGACCCTCGCATAGCTGCTTTTCAAAATGATTCGGATCATTATTGGGTTTGGAAAGTTTATATGAAGAAATGTTCAGTCAACAATAAAAGAACAAGTGATACCGTAGCTGATAGACAACACGAATATAAGAAATTAAAAAAGAATTTATCCCTAACCACAGGCAGGATTGAACCTGCAAACCTGTGATCAAGAGGCACACTATCATCCATCGTACTGTAACAAGGTATTAAATAATTAGATTTTCCACAAAATTGTGTATATACGTTGGATAAAGGAATTGTAATGGCAATACAACTGTTTATTACAAGTCATTGGGACCCTGCAACGTTCGATGTGTTCCTTAGAGAGCCCTCCATTTTCCTGAAGAGAGTAGCAACATGCCAAGTGCCGGGGCCCGGCTTCGAAATCGGCTTCATAGTTTTTTTTTTCTTTAACTGGCATATTGATGCTTTTTTGGCCAATAAAACGATCTAAAAAGGTCACAACTTTAAGGAAGGATTTGTATTTTTCCTCTGGTGGTTGTATCGAACCTATGGTGACGCCATGACATCAAGAAGAGGCTCAAATTATCTGCAGTTATAAGATAAGTGACAATGAAAAACAATACATATAAGACTGTCACGTAGCCATGCCAGGGCCCGGCTTTAAAACCGGATACAGTTTTTTTTTCTTCTTAAAACGTGCAAATTGACATTTCTGGGCACAAAAACAATCTAAATAAGTCACAACTTTAAGAAATTCGCATTTCTCCCAGCGTTGCTGTATCGAACCTGTGGTGACGTCATGACATGAAGAAAAGCCACAAATTGTCTGCGGTTAGAAGACAAGCGACAACAAGAATCCATATACAGAAGCCTGCCGCGTGCCGAGTGCCGGGGCCCGGCGGCTTCACCGCCAGTAACCTCACAATTTTCAACGGAACAACACGAGCCTAATGAAATCGAATTACCGGAATTCTATCTATGACGAATGAAACATTACAAAGGAACATGGCTCAGTATAAAATACCAAGTGTAATTAGTGTATTTACAAAAGGCGTTTTAGGTAGTTTCATTATGCCTAGAGGACAAATGAACAACCCATACCTAACAATGGATTACAACAATTTAAAAACCTTAAAAAATAAAAAAACGAAATCTTATGCTGCCATAAACACAGTAAGTGTTACATATAAGTCATTGAGATCCTTCAACATTGCTTGTATCCACTGTGAAACCCTCCATTTTCCTAAGGAAAGAGTAGCAAACAAAGGTAATTCATTTGGAGATTGCTGCTTCCATGGTCGAATAGCATTGTCACCACCACAAATTCCGGATGAATTGGTTTGCCTTTTTTTTAAGACGTCACTTACTCTCTGAAGAGTTTCATAAACGTATTCAAAACTTGAACTAGTGTTTTGCCCTAGCTTCATTCAACGTAAGCAATCATGGAACCATAAATAGTCGTTGATGTATCAGGGGCGGATCCAGGATGTTTTTAGGGGGGGGGGACGCAAAACAGGTTGATCCGATAAACTTGCGTTAGGAGCAAGTTTAATTGACGCAATCTTGCGTTAGTTAAGTAAATTACACTACTTTAGACTACGTTAGGGGGCGCGCGCCTCCTGCATCCGCCACTGTAATGTATAAATAGTGTGAGATGATGTATGAATCTAAACTGCTAAAGCAAAAGCCGTGGAAAAAACTTTTCGAGGTAAAGATGAACAAAAATCTATAGTTGGAAAGCCAGGAACAGCGATGACTGGCCACAAAAACGATCTAAATAGGTCAGGAATTTAAGAAAGAATTCGCATTTTGCACAGGGTGGTCGTATCGAATCTTTGGTGACGTCATGACATCAAGAAAAGGCTCAAATTCTGTGCTGTTAGAAGACAAGCGACATTAAAAATCCATATACAAAAACCCGCCGCGTGGCGGGCTCCCGGTACTATAATATATATATATATATATATATATATATATATATATATATATATATATATATATATATATATATATATATATATATATATATATATATATATATATATATATATATATATATTAAAGAAAGTTATTAAGCTAGGAGAATATAACTTTCAGAGATTTTCAGGGATATTTGGGCAGATTCCAGAAACTTTCCTTACTACTTTTCACAACATACAGCAGAAAGTTTGTCTTCAAAGCAATCATAGGCAGCGCAATAGCGCTACCGAGTCCGTTGATTTTGAATTGAAGTTATCAAGTATTTTGCAGTAGGTTGCATAGGATGCATCAAGACATGGCTAATTGTAGACAGAGCGATGAGAAACATACGATTCTGTATACTTCTTTTTTTTACCTTACCTTCTCGTCATTCATTGAAGCCATCGCCGGTGTCAACTGTTTCAGGAGTGAAATAAAGAAAAAAGTAAATAAAAACAAATTTGAACATATCAACCCCCTTTTCCTCCCGCGTTTTGTAAGGGTCCCTATATTGTCGTTAAAAATACTCTTTCTGACCTCTATCAAACTTACATTTTGTCTAGAGATAAGGCAACAGACATGGGATAGGGACAAACCAGGTAAATTCACAGGGAGTACCGGCCTCAATGAGTGGCAGATCCAAGGGGTAACACTTGGCTTATTGGTTGACTTATTTTGTGCAATTATTGCTTACAGCTGTACAAATCTGGCGAGCAAAAAAAAGAGAAAAACAAAGGTAAATATGAAGTCTAGTTTGCAATAGAAAGGGAAAAGGGATATCGTAATCTTAAGGACACCCTAGACGGTCAATCATTTTGAACAAAAACTTCCGTCAATCAATTGATTTAAGCATGATTGACCATCTAGGAACCTGCTTGACGCTTGAGTCAAGGATTGACGGTGATTGATAGAAAGTTTGAATGACTCAATCGGTTCCTAGACGGTCAATCATGCTTTAATCAATTGATTGACGGAAGTTTTTGATAAAAAATGATTGACCATCTAGGGTGCGGTTTAGTCTTCAAATCTATCAAGCGCAAAATAATTAATCACCAGCATTCCAGCTAGCAAATAAATAAAATGATCCAGAATGCGCTTTTTTGGATGACAAATGTGCAAATTGGACTTTGGGAACACGCAATAACCCTAACCACCTTTGAGTAACAACGCGGAAGCGAAGTGGACGAATAACTTGTTTTGGGGTATTATAGCGTGGAAATTCCGACTGGTTTGATCGTAGACAGGACAAGAAGACAATTTTCCAACAACCGGCAGAGCAAAGGCTAATGAACCATCTTTGAAACTTAAAGCACTTAAAAATGAAAATTTCAGTTAGTCCTTGTATAAAATTTGAAATACAACGTGCTATTTATGTTTAAGAAAAACAAAATGATGATTGGACATATAATTAAGGTAAACTGAAAGAAGAAAACTTGCATACTATATTAACTCTGTATCAAATTCATTGAGTCCATTTAGTTCGGGAGTTTATGTCCTACCCTGAGATAAACAATACAGTATCAAATTTCTTACCTCACTACATACAGAAAATTTATATTTATTGCACTTTCAGTGTCACAACCAGTTTAACTGCATCCTTGTCTCCCACCCCTAACCCCTAGGTATAGTCCTAGGCCCTAGGCTGTAGCGAAAATTGGCTTTTCTTCAATTGGCGATAGGAACCAGCAGTAATTAATTGGTAAGTGAGCAATTTATCAAGAAGGAACAGTAAGTAATTAATTAAGAACCAACTCTTGATGATAAATAAGTATAAGACAAAAAATGTATAAACACGAAATATGAAAAAGAATTTGAGCAAAACCCAAGGACTATATCCATGCACTAGGAAGGTGATATACATAGCTTAGGGCTATATCCAGGCAGAAGGAGGGGGCAGGGGAGTGTGAGGCAACTGTGACAATAGGGATGAGTGTTCACTGAGCCATTAAATGACACGGCTCTTTTGTTATTATTGCGGCTGGTTGAGAAGGCGAGTCTTTCACTAAATTTCTCTAACAATAAATGAGTTTCTTGTCATTATTAGCGGTAAACTGATAACGTTATTCAAGAAACTCTAAAAATTTTAAAATGTATATAATCCTCGAGTTTGCAGTGGTAATCAGAACGACACGTATGTTGTATAATACAGAACGTTCTACTGACCTTTCTAGTTAGCAGACAAGAACGCACCGAAACAGGCTATTTTGTTGCATAAAATACAAATTTTACTTCACAGGGTGTCAAAAAATCCATGGAGTGAAAATACTACATAGGCAATAAATTTAAATTTATCGAAAAACTATCTATTGAGCTTTTCAGATACTGCAATATTGTGCGATTGGCGCATTCGTTCCCAAATATACACTTTGTCCATACAAAATAAAACGGTCAATTTAAGAGTTTCTTTTAAACCATCATTCAACTACATTTTGTTTTCATTTTGGGGTTAATAAAACTATGTACATATGTGTATAATTGTACATCAGCCCTTACGAAGGAGAGCCAATGGATCTTTGGATAGGTCAAGTGAGTGTACATGAAGGCTAAAACAATATGCTATAATGCCCATATTTTTAAACGCTTTGTTAACATTTAGAAAAATTTAGAGGGGATGTTGGGGGAAAGGGGGAGGGGTACAAATCGATATCCAACCCAACTTGATTCCCAGGAATATGGTACTATTGTATTAGCTCGAATTCACGCGATATAGGGAAGATGCTTAAGAAACTAGTCAAATGGGTTTCTTTCAATAGAGAATTGGATTGCACACCGCGGTTTATCATTGCGTTTACAATATTTAAACTTGTTTTGGGGGTTTAGGGGGAAAAAAGGTACCTAGATTAGGTTACGTATTTATTATATGCTATACCTTACCACCACCACCCTAATGTGCAAATATATAGCCGAAATTTGTTTCTAAACTATTATATTTTCATCATATTTTTTTTATTTCATTAGCATTAACCAAACTACACTTCTTGCGTGGGTTCCAGCTAATACAACAGTACCAGGAATATTTTAGACAACGCCCTTAAAATAGGTGTTGTGGGGGATGGCGCCTCTCTTATCTTAGACAATATTTTTCTTAGTCGCACTAAAATGTTGCAGTCAAAATAATGAATATACACTCGAATGTATGTCGTGTCATTTATGTGTTACTGAGAAAGATCGAAATTGGAGAATGTACACATTCATCGGTGAATGTCCAAAATAACTCTTTTTTTTCTCCTTGGATTTATTCAGCTTTGTGCAAGGTTTGATGGTGACAGGTTAGGTTAGGTTACTAACTCATTTCTGAGATTTTTAACCAAACCCAACCTAGCCTAACTTTTACCATCAAACCTTGCACAAGACTGACAAAGCTGACTGGCAAAGCTGATTGAATCCAAGCAGAGGAAAAGGAGTTTCGGACATTCACCAGATTTCGATCTTTCACCGTAACATATGCATTACTACACCGCTCATCGGATCACCAAGAAAAATAGGAAGTTGTTGAATACACTTTTGGGAAGATTTTAAGCATTAAATCCCTCCCTGTCAAGACCCTCTGAATACTTTTCGTACTGATTGAAATTAGAGACTCCTCAATACAAATACTTGACTTGACAGTCCCTTCCGTTAACATTTTCATATTTTCAGAACATTCAATTAACGGACTAGCTATTTTCTGAATTCTGTGTTTAAAACACTTTCAAAATCATAAAATTTCCTTTTCAGTAAATTCTCTGAATTTGGTAATTAACAGTTTCATTAATTTCGTATAAAAAACAAATAGAGAGAGAAATATCAAGATGAAGAAAACAAATGGGACTATCGCCAGTAGAAGGAGGAGACAAGAATCAAGCGACGTTCACACGCGATATTTCGCGTGTATAATATAAGGCGTCTTCAGCACTAAGAAACGAAGATAAAAACTAAAATAACTTAAAATCATTTCTTAGTTAATTATTATTTCTTGGTTTTGAATTTTATTTGATTTTAGGTTATTCTAGTTGTTGAAGACGTCTTGTTTTATACGGGCGAAACATCTGCGACACTTTCTGAAAATATCTATTTTTTAATTTGTCTGGCTGAATTTTCCTTCTACATCAATAATTTTCAAACTTTAATCGGAATTTAATTGTGTTAGTATTTAATAGTTAGTATATAAATTTAAGATTTTTTTTTTTATCGGAGCCTAGGTAGTTCTGTACCAGAAGGATTCAGACCCCTAGCAGACCACTGCAGCCAATGTTACCAGATGTCTGGTATAAGATAACGCCTCCATAAAAGCAAAAATAAATAAAAAAGCATAAAGTGAAAATGCACCTAAGATACTGTTTTTAAAAGTGAGATTCTCTTTTGAAATAGATCAATGCTAAGAATTTATGTGCAAACAAATCAAAAAAGTTCCCAAGTGGGCACTGTTTGGCAGTATCGCTATCAGTCCTGCTACTGTTTTTTTTTACTACAGAGGGAATAATTAATTGCACCATTTCTGGAAAGGGTTTAATGGGGGTTCTATAGGTAACATCTGAGCAAGGGGCCTTCACCGTTGAAGCTATTTTTTTTGCAAATGACTTAAGGCATTCTTTACGGCAGCTTCCTACATAAATGCAATTCTAACAAGCTGTGCTACAACGAGATATTTCTAAAGTAAAAAACAACCAATAAAAAAACAAAATTGTCGTCATTTGACGTTTTTTTCACAATGCAAGTAAAGAAGTGAATAAGACACTAAGAAAACAAGGAGGAGCTATTTCCAAATAAAAGGGCAAACGTCAGTTTTAAAAAGACGTAGAAGCAGAACTAATGAGAATATTTTTATTTGTATGCAGCAATATGATCTAACTCATACTGAAGGGAAAGAAATACAATTATAAGAAACAATCTTTATATTGTACTTAACATGCTTCCAAAAAAAATATTCTGGATTGGAAGCTGATCTCTAGAATATCTTTTTCACCCTTCAGTTTTTTAGTTATTTTCGGACTCCAGTCAATTTTGCCATCAACATGAGGTACTTCCGCAAAAATGTACGTATTGGATTTGAGCTTGATAATTCCTTATTATAGCACTTCAGAAATAGCGGCTTCCAAAGAAGCTCTCTCCTCTACCTCCAAATATTAACCAAATTCAAAAATTACTCTACAGAAATTCTGAATGTTCTCTTGGACATAAAAGAGAGAGTTAAAATTAAAAAAAAAACAAGTTTTTTCAACTGATTATTATATTATAACTCAAAACAAACAGAACTTATTCCGTATATAAGAGGGTCACCCTCTTTGCATTACCTCGCTCTTCACGCTGCAGTACTTTAGAACTAAAAAAAAACTTCTTACTCTAATTAAACGGCCCTTGTGTTCAGATTGTAGCGTTGGGTTCTGACTATCTGGGCTTTATCTGTCAAGGCCTGAATGCTAAGCGGTGGACATGGGCTAGATTGGGGCCCCATGTGAAAATGAAAAAAATATTGTTGGTATGTGTGTAACCTGAATGCTAAGCGATCTACATGGGCTAGATTGGGACTCCATTTGACAATGAAAAAAAATATTGTTGGTATGTGTTTAGCGCATGGTTACCGCTAGGGAAACAGTCTAACCGTTCACGGCTTTAGGCATCCGTGAATAAGTTCTAAGGCGAGAGAGGAATTTAGGACAATTTTTGGAGGTGGCAACCTCACCTGCCCAGAATCTCAGGCATGTGACCCTAAAATTGATAAAGTGGAAATTGGCTCAGATTGCTGAACTGAACTGAGGCAATGAATAGATACTTTTTGGAAAGTGATAGGAGACGTTGGGCATCCGTGAACAAGTGCTAAAGTGAGAGAGGAATTTGGGACAATATTTGGGGGCGTCCAATCGCCAAGAGTCTCGGGCAAGTGACCCAAAAATTTGAAAAATTTGTGAAAAATTGAAATTTTCTCAGAATGTGGGGCTGAGTTTAGGCAACGAATAGGTACTATTTGAAAGATAAACATGGCTTTAAACGATTGTTTGCCTGTTATTTCAAGCAAATTAATGGTCCTATGTCAATTCAAAATTCTTGGTCAACCTTCTTAAGACCACAGGTGGGCGTGCCTTGTTTATCTCTTATTACAGGCAATCTAACTGTCTTATGTCAATTTTAAATTCTTGGTCAACATGCCTGAAACTCTAGGCAGGCATGCCTTTCCAAAAACTAATACACAAGTATGTGTCCAATAAGAGTCATGCATACTCCCGCCATTTACCCGTGCCCCAGCCATTTAAACATTTGCCTCTCAATTACTTGGACTATCTGTCTTGACTTTTCTCTGTCTACAATTAGCCATGTCTTGATGCAACCTATGCAACCTGCAAAATACTTGATAACTTCAATTCAAAATCAACGGTCGTTCTTAAAGAGTTGGTACAAAAGTCAAACTTTAGTGTAAAGAGCGAGGTATTGAGGAGAGAGTGACTCTCTCATACACAGAACAATTTCTGTTCGTTTTAAGTTTTAATGTCGCTCCTTACTTTCAGCTGAAAAAACATATTTTTTTAATTTAATTTCTGATCGATCTTTATACCTTCCCGGAGAATTCCCCGGACTATTCCATCCTCACTGAAAGTCCCCCAGGAAAATTTATTGCGGACGATTGCGCCAGATAAATTCTTCTTATGATACTTTCATATGAAAAAGTTTAATTTCTGATCGTTTTTCAAATCATGTCAGAAATCTATCCTCCGTGGAAAATTTTTCTCGGGAATCCCCCTATCCCCAGTGGAAAGTTGCTCCAGCGGAAAATTCCGCCATGGAGACTTTCTCGCGTGAAAATTGTCCCCCATAAAAAAATCCTCCAGACGATTCCAACCCCGTTGAAAACTTCTCCTGATACATCTCTATATGTTAAATTTAGTCGGCAAAGACAAAGTAAGACATAAAAAAAAAACTTCATATAGGAAAATTCTCCCAGTGAAATACTTCACTGGAAAGCTAAGCCCCCAACCTTCCTTCCCACGGAAAACTCACCATGGAAACCCCCCCCCCAAAAAAAAAAATATATATACTTCCTAATAAGAAATACTATACATAAACAATCGGTAAATTTCGTAACTTACAGCCCTTTTCTTAGGGACTGGGGGGGGGGGAGGAGTCAAATAATCCCAAAAGGCATAATGGACTTTTCAATTATGCTGAACAAAATGGCTAACTCAAAATTTTAATCATACAACTTTGGGGAAAAGGGGGCATGAAGGGGGCTAGCTGCCCTCGAATCGCTTTGGACACTAAAATATCGCAGTAGAACGTTTTATTTCTGATCAAATTAGCCCTCTGTCGAGCTTCTAGGATCACTGGTTCGGTACGATCACTCCTAGTGAAAAATCAAACAAACAATAACAAATAGACACGCATCCGTGATCTTTCTTCTGGCAAAATTCCACATTTTTATATATAGGAGCTTAAAATCTCTACAGTAGGGTTTTTCGATATGCTGACTCTGATGGTGTGATTTTCATTAAGGTTGCTTGATGCTTTGCGGGTGTTAACCCCCTTTTTCAAAATTAGGCAAATTCCCTCAGGCTCGTAACTTTTGATGGGTAGCATTAAACTTAATGAACTTTATAAATTTTGAATCAACATAAAAATTTGATTCTCTTGATTCTTATCAAATTGTTATCAAAACTCTGCTATTTAGAGTTTCGGTTACTATTGAGCCGCATCATTCCTTAGTTACAGTTCGTCGCCACCAACTATTTGATAATAATAAATCAAATGAGTAACTTTATTTGTTTTACAGGTGCTCCTTTCTTTGACAATTATAACTGTTACAGCTACAGCCCAACTAGATGGCCCAAGATTAGCTGCACTTCAACCAGAAGCCCAACAAGGAGCTAAAACTCAAATAAAAAGCCAGCAAGATACTGCAGCTGAACCGAAAGCCCAACAAGGACCAATACCTCAACTGGAAGACCAACAAGGAGCTTTACCTCAAATAGAAAGCCAACAAGGTGCTGCAGATCAAATAGAATTCCAAAAAAATGATACAGACCAAGTGGAAGCCCAAGCAGACGAAGAGGCCAGCTCGAGAATACTCGGCTTAGGAGGTCTGCTTGGTGGCCTTGGGGGAGGCTTACTTGGAGGAGGCTACAGACCGGGATTCGGAGGCGGATACCGACCTGGATTTGGAGGTTATGGCTACAGACCTGGATTTGGAGGTTATGGCTACAGACCTGGATTCGGAGGTGGATACAGTCCTTACGGCGGTGGGTTCGGGTACCGTCCAATTGGATTTGGAAGATGATAAAATATTGCGTTTTAGATTTTTTAACTGAAAAACAATATATTTTTATAATTTGATTTGATCGACTTTTGATATTACACGGTTTATTACAATGTTTCTTGTCTATTACCAGTAGCTTACATACACATGAAGCTCAATTTATAGTAATCTCTTATCTTATTATCCTAATATACTATACCGTTATTCTGAGCAGGTACATACGATACGCATAAATCTTTAGAAGTTTGGAGTAGGGGTAAAAAAAAAATATATATTGAGTACCAGAATCTGCAGTTCGAGCACTCTAAGCTTAAAAACGCCTGCCACAGAAGTCTTGCAGTGGCAACCTTGTCTGGTCGACGTATCGAAATTTACCTTTGTTAGTGTACTAAATTCTAGTGGAATGAAGGCGGTTTTTGACGTTTGCGTTTTCTCAGTATATGGCCGGTTTAAGTTGAATATTTGAGTGATTATCCATCCCACTGAAAAAGTGCATTTCTAACCTAGCCCCAGCATTACGTACTTGAATTTTGTCAGCACGGAGCGTTGGCGTATTGGTTTGCCAAGCTAATTTGTACGCACTGAAAGTACGAAAGCCGAGTGGATCACTATAATTGTGGGAATTGATTGAGTGTGTGTTTGATCGTGATTAATGTATTCGAGAAAATCCTTCTGTGTTTAGGTCAATTTGGAAAGAAAAAAGAATTTTCTGCCTTGCCTGTCTCTAGACCTAAAGTTCGCAAATTTCATAAAAAAAACCCGGACTCTTTTGTTTTTAAGTAGCAAAAAAATATGTTTTTCTACTAGTCCTAAATATGTACGATTCATTGAGTTGGCCTTACCACTAATCATGAGCAATTTCTAGAGGAGAGATTTGACGGGGGAAACCACATTCTGAAGATTTTTCTGATGTTTGTATCTTTGGTAGCTGCAGTTAAAAATGCTTTTTGAGGAGTGTTGCACTGGTAAGTCAACGTCATTTTTTTCAAGGTTTTACGGTTCTTAATTATAATAGCAATAAATTACAGAATTATATATATTTTTCCATTTCCTGGGAGCAGAGCTTGTAAAACAACAAGCAAAACAAAAACAAAAAACAATACATCATATCACTGAAACAAACACAGCTATTCTTGCTTGTATTTCTTATTAAAGGAATAACGTTCACATGCCACTCCAACCTACCACCATCACACGTCCATTCGAGACAATTCTAACATAATAATACCAATTAAGAGGCCACAGTGGGCATGGAGTGCAAAAAGATCGCATCCAAACAATCACAAAAAATAATAATAAATACAAGACACTGTCCTTCACCAAAATAAGTTTTTAGTTTCCAAAGCATTGAATGAGCAACGTTCGGAGTCGAGATCTAATGGCAGTAAGGGACAACGTTATATCTACAGATGCAACAAATTTCGACCAAATCAAAGGAACCATATACCGCACTGTAAATCTTGACCTCTCACATTTTGACAAAGGGATTAATAGACGAGACCCAGATCGAGCAGAAATGGGCATTTTGGAACATAGAGAACATAGGTACATTTGATAAAAATAATTAGGAAGAGCTCCACGGTTCAATTTAACTTTAAACAAAATATAGAAGACTGGACACTAAGACTCACCAGGAGAATATTCACAATTGTATATAAGGATTCTGTCGTTGCTTTATTTGGCAAAAGGGAAGGAGTAGTAAATATATAAGGGTCATTGAGTACTGGAGAATCTCCCCTTCTGTATAATTTCACCAACAAGTAAAATTGAGCAGCCACAGAAAACCTAAAATCATGTGAAAGTAAAGAGAACATTAAACCTTAAAACGGACAGAATTTATTCCATATTTACGGAATAAATTATATTCGGAATAAATTCTGCTCGTTTTAGGGTTTAATGTTGCTATTTACTTTCATGTGATAATACTTGTTACTTTTTGTTTATCAGAGGCATCGCTATAGCGTTGCGGCGGTTGCCTATAGTAAAGAGCCATAGGGCTTCAATGTATAATTATTTGTTATCAATTAAAAAAAACTTCGAAAAAGAAGTTTTTTAAAGAAAAGTAAAGAGACGTATTATTAAGCTTAAGACCAGTAGAAATATATTTGTATAATAATTTACACACAAAATGACCAGATTAAACGAGATTAAATAAGATTATTAGAGAATAAACGAAACCCAAAACGAACAGAAATTAAAATAAGCGATTATAGAAAACTTAGAAATAAGAGGTACTAATACAGATGAATAAATAAATCTTAAAACGAGTTAAATTAAACTGAATGCTCAAGTCAAGCTTAAAACGAACAAAAGTCAGGTCACTACAAGCAGAATTTTAACTACAGCCTATGCCCCCCTTCCCAAGTCGTAAAAGTCTAAAGCTTGATGTGTCATTTGCGTGTTATTGGAAATTATAGCCTATGCATCTTGAACACTATGCTTTTAATCGAGGAAAAAATTACAATAATAATCAAGATGACTGGAAAGAACTTATGAAAATAAACTGAGTTTGATTGGAAATCGGAAGTTCTGGTACCCTTTTAAAGAGTCACAAGCGATCAGAGGGCAACTAGCCCCCTCCACACCCTCTTTCTCCCAATGCATCTGATCAAAATCTGAGATAGCCATTTTTTTCAAAATTGTTCAAAGTTCAAATAATTATGCCTCTAAGATTGAAAAAAAAACCACAGTCCACAGAGCAAGGGCTGTAAGTTATGCAAGCTGCCCACTATTAACATATAAGAATTTTTATGGAAGAGGTGCTGTATAAACTTCAGAGGAGGTTCTTTTGACTTAAAATCAAAAGTTATAGTTTTCTTTTTAAGAGTCAAAAGTGTTTGGAGGGCAGCCATTCACCCTCCCTCCAAACACCCGTTTTTCCCAAATGCTTCCAATCAAAATTTTGAGATATCCATTTTGTTTAAACTAGCCAAAAGGTCTAATAGCTAGGCTTCCAGGAACGCCATGCCCCCATATCCTCAGGGTAAGCACTGTAAATTATGCAATTTATCCAATATTTACTTTACATGAAGGATTTATCATTAGGAAAAGGGCTAATATTTGATTGCAGGTGCATCTGAAAAGCCTAAGGGCATTAAGGTAAAACCTTGGAGAATGTTAAGGGGTATGTTATACTAAAACATAAGGCACTATGTGCATCCACTTTATCAGAAAAGAAGATCTACAATATTTAAAGAACAGCTGAGGGTATTGAGTTGAAACATTCAGGGCATGTTGAAAAGTGGTTGGAGGGCCCCCGCCCCTCCTGTGCCTTTTTTAATTGTAATCTCTCCAAAAAACATATACAAATTTTGAATTAGAATGTTGTTCAAAATAGTAAATAACTTAACTATGCCTGTGAGGATGACATAACCCCCCATTTCTCTGGAAAAGGATGCTGAACACAATAAAACACACTGTGTATGTTTGCTGACTGTCAGAACGACCTATCATTGATATCTACTTAATGGCTGAGGGTACTAAATTGAAAATTTCAGGTGATGTTGAAGTGCTATTGGAGGCAACCAGCCTCCCATTGCCCTTTTAGATGCTCCCTCTCCTCATCACTGATCAAGATTTTGAAAAAGCAGTTTTTGTTCAAAATAATCAAAAAGTCTAGTACCTATGCCTCCAGGGATGGAATATCCTTCACAGCCTCCATGGTAAGGACTGTACATTATGCAATTTGCCCCTTCTTGTGCAGGATTTAACATAACGGAAAGGGAGAAATTTTTTATTCTTGGTGTGTTCAAAGAGGCAAAGGGTATCAAGGTGAAACTTTGGGGAATGTTAAACTAAATCTAAAGATACTATGTGCATCCTGATTATCAAAAAGGCATATCTGTATTATCAAAAAACAGGTGATAGTAATAGGTTTAAACTTTCTGAGCATGTTGAGGAAGATGTTAAAGAGTGGTTGGGGGGGGGGGGAGGGCAATCAGTCCCCAACCCATTCTCTTTTTAGCTACCTTACTTCCAAGGATATCTGATCAAAATTTTGAATAGTCATTTTGTTCCAACTAGTCAATAGAGTAAAATAAATGAGTTATATAAGTTGCTCATCATTTATGTACAAGGTTGGTTATTAGGGAAAGCTGGTATGTTTGATTCTGAATCTCCACAAAGGCTAGAAATATTAAGGTAAAACTTTAAAAAAATGTTGAGGGGGATTTCATACAAAATCAAAGCATACTATATATAGGAGGGTATCCAAAAGGACACAACAACAATATGTAAAGAACAACTAAGGGTGTTAAGTTGAAACTTTAAAGGTATGTTAAAAAATGATTGAAGGGTAGCCAGCTCTCCACCTCTTGTCCTTTAAGATTCTCTTCTTTACAGTGATAGAGATCTTAAACAGCTATTTTATTCAAAATAGTAACAACCTCTAATAGCTAAGCCTCTGGGATGCCACAATTTGTCCATTTTTTACATGCAGAATATATCTTTAGAAAGAGAGAATATTTGATTCTGGAGGTGTCCAAAAAAGGCTAAGGGTATTTAGGAAAAATTAAGGGAAATACTGAGGGGTGTTTTGAGCTAAATCAAAAGAAACTATGTCTATCAAAGTTATCAAAAAGACCTATCTGCAATATCTTAGGAACAGGTAAAGGTATTAATTTGAAACATTCAGAGCCACTACTACTATAACTGCTATTGACCCTGCAAATGAGACTGGTTGTGACTGCAAATGTGACTACTTTCCACTGCAACAACTTGCAACTTTGACTGCAACTGCTTCCAGCTGCAATTACATTGATTTGTAATTACTTTCAGGGAATGCTGAGGGGTTTGTTGAGCTTTGAAACTTTAATGTTGAAAAACACCAACTTTGATGTTGAAACAAAATTGATGTTGAAATGGTGAAGTAAAGAGCAGTAAAGAGCCAAAGAAAAGTAAAGAGTCATTTTAAACTTAAGAACCACACAAATAAATTCATCACATAATTCAAACTCAAACAACCAGAAACTACTATTAAAGAAAAAATGAACAGAAATTGAATAAACAATCATAGCAAACAAACACACAAAAGGTACTAACATAAATGAATAAAAAATCTTAAAATAATTAAAACTTATCAAGACCAGAACACAATTTGCACTCTACTGAAAAAAAAAAAAAAAAAAAAAAAATGACCATGGATTATTGGTTTAATATACATATACTGATATTTATTCCTTAAAGTTTTAATAATTTTGTATTTATTAAAGTCAAAAACTTTAAACATGTAAAATGTATTTTTTTTCAGTAAATAGCAAATTTTGTTCTGGTCTTGAGAAGGCATGGAGGTTGGCAGCCCTACTCATCTTAGTTTTTCCTCCTTTTGAGTTTGACTTGGTTACTTATTATAATTTCTGCTTGTTTAGGGTTTTCTTTGTTTATTGATGGTGATTTTTGGTAGTTTTATGCTTGGAAGATTATTTGACTTTATTTCTGCTCATTTTTGGAGCTCTTTACTTTTCTTTGAAAAACATGTTCTGTGGAAAAAAAAAATTAAAATTAATTTCACTGACATAAACCAATAAAAATTACTGATAGATATATTTTGATTGAAGTATTTGCTTGAGAGTAGGAGTTTCCAAAGTACTAGGGGTATAACCCAAGCAAAAATTGTGATAGAAATGAAAAAAAAAACATTAGACTTAGAAATATGCAGCTCCAGAGCACCTTTTGAGAAAGGTTCTAACAGGAAGATTTTTAATTTATCCTGATGAGAAATACACCAGCAATTTCTATTGTGAAAAGAACTGATTGTAGCTTATTGAGCCCCCCAAAAAATAAACAAAGAATTAATTTAACAGGTTTCAATAAGGGTTATTAATTGTATGATAATTCAATAATTGCAATCACAAACTGAACACTAAAACTAAAAAAAAAAAATATATTGCAACAAGCATATTGAATACAAGGAGTAATACCTTTACTGAGAGGATGTACTCCTAGGCTAAATAAATATCTAGTGGCTAGAAACCCAACTAAAAGAAAACATTGAAACAATGATATTCTTACTAGATAATATACAAAACATTTCTAATAATCTATTATGTTTTCTTCTTTGTTATCTACTTTTAAAAATCATTACAGATAATTTACAACTGTACAGTTCTTATTTAGGCAAAACTAAATTTTGTCACGGTTCACAACATAGAAACAAGAAGAATGACAACAGTAAAATTATATATATTCATACATTTTAGCTAGAAAGAAAGTTAAAACATCACTTCATGCTTATTTCATGCTCTTTCTAAATATTATAATTGCTTCTGGGCAAATTTCTTTTTGGGCCCTGTAAAGGCAATTTAATACCCATAGTTTTAAACTATTATGTTAAGTTACAAAATTAGCTAGACTAGTTAGACTAGTCTTGACAAGTTGGTAGTCCTCACTTTCTTTAATTTGTATCAAAAACTTAAAGTGAAGGTCAAGATTAGTCTACTGGGTGGGATTAAAATTTCCTCTAATATTATCTCAATACAAAAAGGGACCCATCAAGGAGCTATTTATTTGCCAACTTTTTGCAATAGCAGTATAGTTGAAGCTCAGCAAGCAGTTAAGCCTAGTTTTCTGTATCTTGGTCTAGATCTGTCATTATTGTATTATGCTGATGATATTCTGAATTTAAGTCATTCTTTTTCCCATTTTGAAGAGAATTTTGCAGTGCTGAAAAGTTCATATGAGAAAATTGGCCTGTCTTTCAATTAGACTAATACTGAGTTTATTTTGTTTAATTGAAAAGGGAGTGATCCAGCCCCTAAAGTAAAACTCAGTGATAAAATAGTAAAACCATCATCAAGCAGGTATATAGTGAGACCATGGTCTCCCTATTGGTTGGGATGTTAAGTCAACATGTTCTTTGTTAATTGATGATTTTGCTAGCAAAGTCTAAATAGCTTACAACATGCTTGTCTTTTCAAAAGCTTCATGTAGTCAACAGATTCTGGCCCAGCTGTTTTCAGCAATGGTTACACCACATGTGCTAGTGCTCTCTCAATTTTGGGCTCTTTTATCTGATAAGAATAAACATACAGTGTATTCTTGGTTCTTCTGGTTTTGTAAATTTCTCTTGCAATACCTCCTTGGAAGTGTAAGACAGCAATTAGTAGCCATTACAATATACTTGACCTGTACATGGTTGTCCAGAAAAGAGTAGAAAGATTATATACAAGCTTAATGGGAAATGAACTTTATGATGTTCTGCAATATTAGTGTTTATTTGTTGTCCTGTATATATACACCTGGGCATTTCTTATTTGTTATTGCTATGTTTTTTTTTCTTTCCATTTTTTAATCCACTAGTGATGTGTTGTCTGTATTTAGTGGGAAATAAAATTCATTCATTCATTTAAAATTAGCTTTTAAATAAGGCAACAAAGAAAAAAACAGAATAAAGCCAAAAAGAGGATGCATAAGTGCTACCCATGCAAAAATTTGGTTTTCCTTGTGGTTCAAGGCGGGGCTCTCTATTTCCTAAATAGGGTTTTAACCCTTTCTGACCCATATTGTCAATTGACACTGTCCATTTCAAAGCTACGTGGTTTCATTCTATGTTGATATTTTGGCTTGAAACCAAAACTATGCAATAGCTTGTAACTCCAGCAATCAAACAAGTACAAATCCATTTTAGTTATTTGTAGACATTCAGTCTAGTGTAAGCTGGAAGCTGAGAGGGTCTAGGCTGTTGAATTTTTGTAAAAGGTAAATAATTCTAATAAGGAAGAATTAAATACTTTCAGTAAATCAAATGGAAGTAACAAACATTGATTTAGCTTAATCAGATCTAGATGAAGCTGGTGAAATTATTTTCTTATTTTTCATTGAATGGCAGCAGGAGTTTTTCAAAGTCAAATGACAACTGACATTGTCAATTGACAACCTCAGGCAGGGAAGGAGGTCCATTGCATTTCAAAAAATTGTTTGTAAATATTTTTTCTTGTGATTTATGGTGTAAATTTGAGGTTATATTACTTAAATAAGAAGTTTAATGTAATAATTAATATTATTCTCCTAGGTTTGGTACTTGCTGCAGGTTTAAAAACTGCTATGAGCTCTCTTTCTCTCTCTCTCCCTCTTATATATCATTTTATTTAGCTAGTTTCACAGACAGGTAAGCTGCCAGAGCCTTGGTGTTCTGTGCATCCACACAGCTATCAGAAGCTTGACTCCAATGAAGCCATTGATTTTTTTCAGTCTTGAAGATAATTCCAATCTAAGTGACTTACCAGTTGACAGTGATGAAGAGAACCCAAGTTACAATGCAACTGACCTGTCTATTATGAATGTGACAGCTGCTTCTGAAGCCAGGGAGGAGGTACCTCACCACCCTAGTCTGCTAGATGAGATGGAAGCTGAGTTCAATCATGATTTTGATGAATATGAGAGTGGTGATGACAAACCACTAAAGATGAAGTAGCATTTGTGTATATCAAAGAAAACCCAAGACAAGATAGAACTCCCCTTCAGTACTTCAAGAAGTATCTGCTGAGTTCCATTTTTGATTTAGCCATTGAGAAAACTGAACACTATCATCAGGTAACTTGCAACAAAAGTCTCATCAGCAATGGTAATCATCTTGCCAAAGAAATAAAGTGCATGGTGGGTATCTCTATCTTGTTGGGATCATACAGGCAGGGGCGTCCTAAGAGGGGGGGGGGCACATAGCCACCCCCCAAATTTTTTGGTATTCAGTAAAATTTTTGCTGAAGGCAACAATTTTGCAAAATAAGCTGAAATTTAGCACAATTCTTGATTTCTGCAGAAAATTTGGCATTAATCAGCTAGTGATTTGGCAAAATTTATAAAGATCACCCCCCCCCCCCCAATATAATGAGCCTCAGGACACCCCTGCATACATGTTACCACAGACAAAATTGTACTAGAATAAATGAAATTTAAGTGCTGAAACCCATTTAGGCAGTGAGTTTTCATCTGATGAGCCCCGATATGTGGTGATCACCTGGGGAATATAAAGTTTTTGTAGATTTAAGGTGTTATAGCTTGGTTTCGGAACACTGACGTATACTTGTTGATGTTGATTTTGCTCTAATTTGGACTTGATTTTTGGATTATTGGATATACTGTTTTGTCCTAGGGAACTGGATGGATGAGTAGGGTCTAGACCTTGTTCAAGTGCTCATTTATTTCAGTTACTAAAGTAGGAAGACAGTTTTTTTTTTTTTTTTTTTTTAGCCAAGTTATTACCGTAATACATTATTAAAAAATACAATAAGTCTGAGCCACAGCCCTGGGGGCTCAAGAACTTTGTGCTCTATAGATCATCACAAACAGTTAAACTTCAAAATATATCAGGGAGCCTCTACATCAATTGACAACAAACTACAAGAAGATAGAGGTCTTGGAGGAGCTGGAATTCTTCATCTTTTGAGACATATTCCAAAATTGATGAACTTTTGGTTTTATTTTCATAATTTTTTGAAATCCCATGTTTGGTAAAATGATGTGTGACTGTTTTTGTAACAGTTATCTTGATAATAAATGTGTTCAAATAATTAGCACTTTTTACTATCCTGCTGTCAAATGATAACATTCTAGATTTCCATTTTCTGGCCATGGTAAATTCTTGGAAAAATACAGAGTATATCTTGAGATCTCATACATTTAGAAACTTAAGAATCTTGTTTTTTCTAATGGTTGAGAAAAAATCAGGTCAGACAGTGGTTAATAATGAAGATTCTGATGGTAGGCCTATTCTTTTTTTTGTTCTGATGTGTTTCTTGAGAGGTTTCTAGGTCTAGGTACTAGGTCTATTATGCCTAAGACTAATATTATTTAGGCTACCATTCTTGAATCAGCTGCAAGTGGAAATTTTTTCCCTAGACAATTATTTTAAATATATATATATATGATTTATATATATATATATATATATATATATATATATATATATATATATATATATATATATATATATATATATATATTTAAGCTCTTAATTAATTTACCTGTTTTAATCCCCCTAAAAGGCTTGAAATGGAATTTGTCCCTAAATTGACTCTTGAATTTAGAAAGAGCATAAAAAGGCCATTGAGAGCAGTATTTACTTTTTTCCTAATTAAATTAAGCCTATATGATTATGGAACATCCACCATATGGCTAATATGGGAGTAAAGTTTATTTGTGATGCAAATGGATGTTATAATTAGATGCAATTCAAGGTATATAGGCTATTTGCACATTAGGGGAGTGGCGGTATATATTCTGTGGATGTATAGGTTCTAAAAAATTCATGAATTTCTTAGAAACACTGGAAAAACAAGGAAAGAAGTGAAGATAAAGGCTCTCCCCCTGCAAAATGTGTTAACTAGGATTATTCTGCATATTACAGAGCAAGAATTGTTTTCTTAATGTGTTTCCTTATGTACAGCTGGACTCCTTAGCTTAAAATACTGGTTGGTTGGTTGGCAAATTCAAAGATTTGCCAATATATATATATATATATATATATATATATATATATATATATAGTATATATATATATATATATATATATATATATATATATATATATATATATATATATATATATATATATATATATATAGGTAAATATCTACCAAATCATATTATTGAGTTAGGACTAAAGTGAATACACCATTTGATGCCTTTTTTTATGCTGATTATGAATATAATAAGCATTTCTATCGGAAATGAATTTCAGCCCCCCCTATATATGCCAATTAAGGGTTAGTTTAGGTTGGGTTAGGTATAGCCTAGGTCAATATCTACAAAATCATATTATTGAGTTAGGACAAAATTGAATGCACCATTCGATGCCTTTTTTTTATGCTGATTACAAATATAATAAGCATTTCTATTGGAAATGAGTTTCAGCCCCCCCCCCCCAATATGGGCCAAGTCAGGGGTAGGTTGGGTTAGGTATAGCCTATATAGCCTAGGGGGGTATAGGTTAGGTATAGGTTAGGTATAGCCTATATATATATATATATATATATATATATATATATATATATATATATATATACAGTCAAATTAGGCTAGCCATCTGGTGGTATCCCGTGATATTGCTAAAATTACCATGACATCATCATAAGGATCAAAACAATAATGGAAAAAAAATCCAATAATGAATGGGTCATTAGGGCTAAATCTGAGACCATTAGAGGGGAAGCAGTGCATTGTCATAAAAGCCACCATGCTAGCCTATCTGAAAATAGCATAAAATAATGAATTTAATGGTACAACCTCTTCAGTTTCATAGAAATAGGCTAGTTAACCTCTAAATATTTACTTGCTCCTAAAAGAACAGATACAGCTAGACTAGGCCTAGCACAATTTTCAGCCTCAGAACAACCCACAACAGGATCACCAAGGACAAATAAAAATGTCAGATCTGCTAGAGCAGAGAAGGTCCCCAAGTTCAAAAAACATATGCTAAAAAGCTGCAAGCTATTTAGTGACAAGAGGCAAAGAATGCTGGACTACGTACCACTTGAACAAATTTTGAATCAATAAAATCGAATTTTCTTCTTTTTCATGCTTTTAATAAGTTCACATTGTGGCGAGTCGACCTTCTAAATCACGCTTTAAGGGCTGGGCACACGCAGCTTTTTCGGGAACCGATAACAGCAGCTCAGTGGGCAAAGGAAACGATAGCCGTATAAAAAATGCCTATTGCGTCTATTATCTTGGATTTTCAGTATTGCCTATTATCTTAAATTGCAGCTAGGGGTGAATCTAAGGATTTTAAAATATATTTGACCTGTAGGAAATCTACAGAATTTTTGTAGGCTACCACAAACTAGGATAAATAAATCTACAGTTTACAACATAAAATAGCTAGGATAAAAGTGAATGCACCACTTGGTGCTTTTTTATGCTCTTTCATAATTTAGTAATTGCTCTAAAGAGAAACCAGATTTTGAGTCATTCACTCTAGTTTTTAGTACTTCTTTCTCAGAAATGGCCTAGGCCTATGTATAGTCTTTATGAATTACTGAAGAAAATTACTTTTTATGTCTATACCTAAAAATAAAACCAAATAACTTCAAAATAAGTAATAAAGCAAGTCAGTCTGCCAGTCTTGTCTCTTAAGGGCTGCGCACATGTAGTTTTCTTGGGAACCAATTTTAGTAGCTCAGTGGGCAAACGATACCCATATAAAAAACGCCTATTGTGCAAGATTTTCAAAACTGAACATCATGGAGAAGTATCTCAACTTGCTTCTTTAAATTTTCCTGCTGAAGAGAAGGAAATAGTTGAGGATTCAAGTGGCTGAAAAAAGACATCCATCAAAGAAGAGAGCTTGAGCTAGGCCATCTTGGATTGTCAGTCTTAAATTGCAGCTAGGAGTGAATATAAGGATTTTTGAATCTAAATAGGCTACAGAAAATCTACAGAATTTTGCAGGCTACCACAAACTAGGATAAATAAATTTACAGTTTACAACATAATTTAACTAGGATAAATTTGAATGTATCACTTAGTGCTTTTTTACGCTCTTTCATAATTCAATAATCATAGGCATTGCAATCACGCTGCCTAAACAAAGAACGATGTTGACACAATGTACTATTTTTTTTTCCTTTAGACCAGGGCACTTCGTATCAAAGGAGTTGTCGTAGAAACCTTAGAAAGGGCTCATTCGATTGGAAATTGGAGTGGCTTATGCCCTTTTTGATAGTCGAGAGAAGGCAACTAACACCCCTTCCACGCCCACCATTTATCAAAACTTACCCAATCAAAATTTTGAGATAGCCATTTTGTTCAAAGTAGTTGAAAGGTCTGAAAATTATATCTAAGAGGATGACACTCCCCCACAGCCCTCAGGGTAAGGGGTGTAAGTTATGCCCTGGGGGCATATAAAGTTCTGTTGAAAGCTTTGTCGTAGAAACTTGAAAAAGGGCTCATTCGATTGGAAATTCAAAGGGCTAGTGCCCTTTTTATAGTCGAAAGTGATTTGAAGGCAACTAACCCCCCTCTCACGCCCATTTTTCCCCAAACACATCCAATCAAAATTTTAGCTAGTCATTTTGTTCAACATAGATACAAGTTTTAGACATTAGATCTTAGAGGATAATAACCCCCTCAGAGCCAGCGGGGAAAGGGTTGTAAGTTATGTTAAAAATTTGCAAACCTATAATATGTAGCTCGAAGATTACGCCTATCACTCAGAGTAAAGATTTGCCAGCACGGGCTCAAGTACAGCAAATGAGGGAGCACCATAGCGTTATAAAGTTGTGATAGAATTCGGCAATCAAATTTCTGCTTATTTGCAACAATACGGCTGTAGGTTTACGACACGCGTTTGTGGAAGTGAGCCATAAGAAGCCGACTAGTTTCAGTAATTGAACGCCCAAACGGAAGACCTAAATACACATTAGAATTAACTAGCTCAACTTTGGCATTACCTAATCGAACTAGCGCGTGCTCACTTTCTTTTGAATTAAACAACAACACAGACGATTTATCAGCGTTAAACTGGAGGCCTGTTTTATGATACGCACACTGGAGTTTCAGAAAATTTTCTTCCCGGCCACACAGAAAACGACTCAGATTAAAGACGTTTTCTGCGTGACCAATCAGGGGGACGTTAACCCCTAGAAGAATACATGTAGTCAGGCCATTAGACTGAGGATTAACAATGCTATTGTTAAATGCAGTCGGTGAAGTAATAGCACCCTGCCTTACTCCTTTTTTCACTGGCAACATAGGGTTGCCACGTGGTGAAAACTCAATGGCACAGTCAATTAATAGGATCTGTCCTGCGCCGATGGCCACAGGAAGCAAAAGCTCAGCTTTTAAATGAACATACATATCATACAGTGGCGCCAAAAAACCAGGATCAACATCTTTAAGACCCATGTCAAGTATAATACCTTTATGTATCAACGAATCGAAAGCACGTCTGACGTCATGGGGTGCTAGTTTTAGGATTTCACCACGGTTTTCTGCATCAATTAGACCCGAAATAAGAACACTAAGTGCAGGTCCGCATCCAAGGCCAGTTTGAAAGCCAAACTAGTGGTCCTGGATATTGCACTTTGATTGTAACTCATCTATAATCAACAACTCAAAAATCTTGCAAAAAGTAGATGCAACGGTAATCGGTTGGTATGAAAAGCACTCTGACGAAAAGCACTTCTTTTTCAAATTTTGTGTCAGGGAACATATATAGAAAGAATCAAGTACCGTTCCTAGGTTAAAAACCATTTGAAAAAGTAGAAAAAGGTGCTAAAAAAAATAAATCGTTGCACAAAAATAAATGCTGGGCCGAAATCTGATCAAACCCTCCCGATTTCTTTTTCTTCGACTTTCTAACAGCCGAATATATCATAACCTTCTTAACAGTAACACCGGGACTTCTTGCAAACGAAAAAAAACATCAAGACGAGTTTTAAAACCATCCTGATGCTGTGGGTCTGGTAGCGAGAATTCATTTTGGTAATGTTCAATCCATCGTAGTAGAGGAATTTGCGAAGGTGGATCTCCGCCTGAATCCTTAAATAATGCCAACCAAAGTTTATTCGGATTCAAACGAACCGCTTCAGAATTTGCCGCAATTAAAGAACCACGATGCAAAGAAAGCTCCTTTGCAAATCGTTGTTTCGTAAGAATCCGAATCTTATTCAGCCAAAGCTCGAGCACGGGAGGGAAGATTTCACAAAAGTGGCCAAACCACCGGAAGGGCGGCCGTGAGTTCGTGGTCAGCGGGCAGGGACAGAGAACGCTGTATGACTTGGGGATATATCTAATAAGCCCAGACTAAGAGATATCACAAAATTTTCTTGAACACAAACCAGGTCATATTCCGGCATTAGTTTCTCTAAGAACACAGAATGATTCAGAAAATTAACATTCAAATTCCATGATGCAACACTATACGAAACATTGCGTGGTGTAGCGTTCATTTTGATGGTGAGTTATTGGCTGGGCACCTCAAGCTATAGCAAGTGTGGCCTTTCCTGTTGCACAATACACAGAAATTGCTTTTGCAAGGAAGATCCTTACTTGAGGTATGGTCTTCGGCATCATAGCGTCCACAACGGGGAGACTGAGAACAATCAGCTGCGATATGCCTGACACAGTGGCAGGAGTAGCAGCGTTTGGGCATAAATTTAAACTGTTCAGCAGGTAGCTTTTCATAGCCAACCCTGATTGAGTCTCTAAGCAACTGATCTAGATCATTTTTATTATCAAAGTAAATCTTGAAGACTTTCGCGCGTTCAAAACTGCCAATTTCAGCCACTTTAGTGGCAGTAGGAGCAAGCCTATTGATGACCTGCTCTGTCATACTAGGAGGAACACGCTTGAGAACTGGAATGAAGAGTCACTCTGTTAGTTTTGCAGTTACGTCGGGAGCATTTGATTTTGCGCTCTGAACGATGGTTTTTGTGGACGATTTGGATCTTACTATCAGCTTCCAGTCACCATTGGTTTTACGTAGTTCATTTATCTCATCAGAGTTAGGGCAAACACTATCGACAAAACACTTACGAGCGTCCGGATTATCGAGCGTTTTTGGGAGATTGAGGACAACTGAATACGAGGGTTTAGCACCTACTTTTGTAATGTTCTTAGTGTCCGGCTTGGATCTAGATGAAATTGGCTGACCGAATGAGGAAACAGAACTCTTGAACTCTAGACAGAGTTCATTTATCTCCTCGTCAGCGTTACGCTTGCTTCACCTGGAACAACGGGAACCTCATCTGGCTGGAAAATTAGAAACTTCGGCAGTGGCACCGAATTCTTAGCACTATAATCAAACACTTTAAGGATGTCTGTAAAAGTGTCCGAAACCTTCTGTCTGTCAGTTGGGCTGACCGATATTTTCGCTTCAGACCAGATTAACTGTTTGGCTTGCGCTATTTGATCACCAGCAAAAAAACCGCATCCTACTTTGACAACATCCGCATCCGTGTTCCCAGCCATTCTTGCTCGAACCACACAGTTCAGAACTGCATTCAATACTAGTGTCTCCGATGCCATGACGGT
This sequence comes from Artemia sp. Qi Xiang Cuo, assembly GCF_049724085.1. NCBI lineage: Eukaryota > Metazoa > Arthropoda > Branchiopoda > Anostraca > Artemiidae > Artemia > Artemia sp. Qi Xiang Cuo. Next base: position 29,341,534 of record NC_142812.1, on the reverse strand, counting down.
AAGCAATGAAATGTCAGGCGGTGAATCAATCAATCAATCAATCGTATGTTGAATGAATCAATCAGTTACTGAATTAATCAATCGTATATTTGACTACTGATATCTGCTATGAAACAGTTAACAAAACCTGTGGGAAGTGCCGGTACCCAAATCGCCTTGCCCCAGCAGTTTAAGGATCAATGTCTGGCCGGTAGCGATACGGCTCTTGTGTTTGTTCCCGCTCCCTTCTGCACAGACTGTTACTGAATTAGCGAAAAATTGAATGATTTTGGCTAATAAATTATTTTCTAGAATTCGAACTAGCAAATTGTTGAAGACACAGAAATGCCGTATCTGTTGGTGCTACCGTAGTATTAAATCCAAACAAAGCTATCCATAATTAGTCCATCACAATAAGTTCAATTTAGATTTTAATCCGTAGCAGAATATTGTGAAACTTCTATAATCACTCTAGGTCACTGAATTTATTAAATTTCGAGGCAATGAATTAATACGATTTCAAAGCAGGTTTTAAAGTTCAATTAATCCAAAAAGATGTTATCACTCTGGAGACTAAACTAATACCGAGTAATGTTTAATTTTTAAAGTCATTAATTATTGAGAAGCGCCCCTTCTCTAGTTCTAAAGATTTTTGGGCAATAAACTTTTTAATTACCGGAAGAATTTTCTGTAGAGCCATTACCAGTAGTTGTCCCTCTATTCTCCTTAGCAATTATTGAAGTATATTGTGGTCATTCAAAACTTTGACAATCTCACCTATTTTACCAATATTAGGTTGTGCAAAAATGTGAAATAATATATTTAAACATTGCATTAACCGCCAAACCCGTCTTTGAAACACATTAAATGTAAGGTAGAGATGATCAAAACTTTAATTATGCATCTCTTTTTCTTTCAACATGCAGGTGGTGTATGCCTCCTAGCTTTAACATACTCAATTGTACTTTTGAGACTGGGGATTCCAAGGTAGGTCGCAAACTTGTAAATGAACCTCTAGTATAAATAAGTGATTTGTAAAACATGTATATAAATATAAAAGTTAAGCTTAAAATATTATTGTAGAAAACAAACAAAAAGGTACCCTTTTGCACCCATTGAATGTAGGACTAAAAATGCAGGTCACCCCTAAGATAGAAATGAACAAAGCTTCTATTATGCATCTGTTTTCTTTAAACAGACAGGAGGGATAAACTCCAAGCTTTGACAAATTCAATCTCACTTTTGGGGGTGGAGTAAACTAGGGTAGGGGGCGGGGGGCAACCCCTGCCCTATAGCAAACTAAACCCCTGCTGTCCAGGAAGCCAAGTAGTAAAAATAAAAAGTGTGGGCAAACCTTAGTTTAAGACATTTTATCAAGCTTTCAGCAGGGATTCGTTTATGTTTTGCAGCAACCAATACTTCCTGGTAACAGTCACCTTTCTGTAAAACATACGCCACTTTGATCTCTTTATTTCAGGCATTCTGCCCTCTTGATGAAAAATATAAACAAGCGCAAATCTCATTTACTGAAGGCAAAATGATGCTGAGTTTGCAAAAAACAAATAGGCTTAAGTTACAGAATTTCAGGAGGACAACGATGGTTCAATGCACTTCAAAGGCTCATATTAGAAATACCTCAAGAAATACTGAATTGAAGAAAGCGGTAAAGTTCCAGACAAGCTACATTAGGAGAGTAAAAATTCAGGAATGGATCCACAGACTAAAGTAAGCCCCAAGAAGGTACTTAGAAGTACCTAACTCTACTCTTTTCTTTTTAGCGGGCGCTGTCCTTTAATGACCTTAACCTTTGGGTTATAAAAGCAAAACCTTACAAAATAGATCTTATACTCAAATGAAGTACAAGAAAAGTATTTTCAGCTTCACAACTTTGCTCAATGAGGATCTTTGTTCTAAAATATTACAGCTCACTGATGTTAGCATAAAGTTTGAAGGACCCTATCTTCCTGCCTCATAGAACAATGATGAGAGAACTTTTATGATATGCATTTTAGGTGATTGTACTCTCTGATGAGGAGCACAGTAGCGGGGTCTTTCACCACAAACATCTCTGGCTGACTATTTTTTTTTTTATTTGTATTTATTTATATCTGTTGTTGTTTGTTGTTTGGGGTTTGACGCATTTGACCAATAGGTCATATGATGATGATGATGATAAATTTATAACATTTACAATGGAAAAATAATGGAGCAATAAAGGAAAGAATAAATATGGATCTATCATGGGAATCACGAATCAATGTAAAAGCATTTATTCACCGTTTTTGTCTTCGTTGAGATCCTCTTGTCCCTCTAAGTTGAAGCCAATCAGCGAAATGATGCTTGTTTGTGAATTTACAGGTATATTTCATTAAACTAAACGTCCGAATGCATAGAACTCATCGAGTTCTATTTATGCCTGTCTATATGCCGTAGAGGTCTCAAGAGTAGGAGACATGAAAAAAATTTAAGACACGAATCGATATTCACAAAATTAGTTTCATTTTTTCTCTTTGTAAGTCACCCTTGTTTCCTTCAAATAAAATAGTTAAAAATAGGGATAAGAGTGGAGAATTAAGCGTGCATTTCAAGAAAGTCACATTTGATCATAAACGAGATTACTATGCCTTCATTGGAGCCCATATTTATTCTGTACTGGATTCACTTGCGCCTTATTGGACATACGCACTGGACAAAACCAACTGTAGGAGAGAATATTTTGAACAAGATTGGTTTTTATCAATTTTTTAAACCCCAAAGAAAGTTTTTTTCTGATTTCAGCTTTAAACTTTCTAGGTGAAGTTCATTGATCTAAGTGGACTGTTGCGATGACCAAAAGTTTCGGGAGAAAATTTCACCGTATTGACAATTACTAAGAACAATTCGATTCTTGCAATGCGGATTCACTTGAAAATTTTAGAACATTTAAACTGGACCCCGTGTATCTATATTAAAGCCAGAAAAAAATTGAAGAAACAAATCTGTGTGGACTGAGTCGTGATGAACAATTTGTTAATGATATTTTTTAAAGACGGTACACCAGAACCCTTTTTTATGAATATTCTTGAACTGCATTTATTTAAATAAAACAAATAGCTACAACAAAATAGAAAATAAAATACTCTCTTAACAAAATGGTGCTTTAAGACGCGTGTACACACCGAAGCATTTACACTTTAAAGCAAGACTATGACGCGTGTACATTCCAAAGCGTTAACACTTTAAAGCAAGAATATCAGTAAAAAACTTTCATTGAATATTCAAATTTTGATAAGAATCTTGTTTATAATCCACCATTGAGCCCTTAAGTAAAAACAACTGAAAAAAAAAACTATTCCTAAAATTAACCAATAATAAAACTAAGTCAAATGAAAAACAAACGGAAACTAGTTTTAAAATGAACATTCCCCAAAGATAAGTTTTTCAAAGAAAATTAAAGAGCCTTATTAAAACCTAAAACGAGAAGAAATAAATTAATGTAATAATAAAAAACTTGAAAATGAAAATAAATTACTTTTAACGTATTAAAGAAACCTAAAGCGAACATAAGTTTAAACGAATAATCATATTAAACATCAAGATGACACATACTGATATGGATGAATCCTAGAAGAAACCGAAAATAAAATGAATAATCAGCTTTCTTAAATGAATACCAATTACCACGGACAAGAGTCGGGCTGCCAGCCCCCTTTAACTTCTAATTATCAAAAGGTCATTTGTAGTTACTGAAAGCAGGATTTATTTAAAACAGTTTATCCTTCATCATTAAAATATTGGAAAATTAAAAAGTCCTTGGGGTTGAATTGATATAATTATCTTTTAAATTATCAATCTAATCTGATTAATCTGATATGCAGCAGATCTTTATTTATATATTCTTCTTTTTAAATACATTCCTTACAAATGTTTGCGAAATTAATTGTTAATTCATTTATTGAGTTGTCAATTCAAAGTGTATTGATTTAAGAAACTAAACATGTTGCTTCAAAGATTGCCAATGCTCATTAAAATTCTTTTTTTAGGTGACAATTTTCGATAGTTTAGTTTTATATGAAGCAGAATCAAAAGTAATATTTTTAGTAAAAATCATTTTTTCGGGACAATCTTTGGCTATACATAAAATTAAAGAAAAAACAAGCAATGAAATTCTTACTTTATAATATGCACTAAGTTTCAATTGAATGCATTTTCATTTTCCTTTCCATTTGCAACCCTGCTTCTATATTATTTTTTGATTATTTATTTTCATTGATTTTGACAAGAATACCCTTCATTAGATTTGAAAAATTCCGCAAGATGCAGTAGAATAGCTATCTATATAAAAAAAAAATGACAGAAATAGGATTTTTTCATTGTTTGAGGGTGGCCAACTTGGTCGACACGTCTAATTTGCGGAGTCACCCAGTATCATTATTTTCGATCAGTGCACTTGCGCACAGTCAAGCAAACGCGCAGGTGTGGCCGATGTTAGAAAATGCCTCATCCGTCTCGAACTTAAACCAATGTCAGCGTGAAGCTCTGATCTCTATGGTAAATTAATTAAAAAAGACTTTTTTCACAAAGTAAGCTTTTCAAAGAAAAGTAAAGAACTCCATTAAACCAAAAATTAGCAAAAATAAAATAAAATAATCTACCAAGCGTGAAACTACCACAAATCAGCATAAACCAGTAAATGAAACCAAAAACGAATAGAAATTACAATAAATAACCGAGTAAAACTCAAAACAAGCAGAAATTAGTATGAGTAAGGCTCGAAACCCCCTATGCCATCCCAAGGCCAGAACATAATTTGAACTTTACTGAAAAAATTGAAATGTTTTTACTTTTATAACTTTAATAAATCAATTAATATTAAGATTTTGATTACTAAATATCAGTGTGTGTATATTAAACTGACAATGCACGTTCATTTGTATTTTTTTCAGTAAAGTACTAGTTATGTTCTGGCCTTGGGAAGGCATAGGAGTTTTGAGCCCTACTCATGCTAATTTCTGCTCGTTTTGAGTTTGACCCGGTTATTTATTGTAATTTATGTTCGTTTTGGGTTTCATTTATTTATCGATGCTAATTTGTGGTAGTTTCACACTTGGTAGATTATTAGATTTTATTTTTGCCCATTTTTGGTTTAATGAAGTTCTTTACATTTCTTTGACAAACTTTGTGGAAAAAGTTATTTTTAAATTAATTTCTGTTCGTTTTATATTACATAGTCTTTTCAGGGAAATAGAAAATTATTCTTTAAATCTTTTGTTTTTTTTCATATATGGAACACTTTCTGTT